>NC_051179.1:186645978-186929612 GCF_013339695.2 Rhipicephalus sanguineus | reverse complement strand
GCTTAATTGTTATTAATTACGATGAAATTGCAACACTTCATATATTCAATTAGGGCCAAGTGCACTTGTTAGGTTGTCGAGGACATTCAAAAACGACCAAACCCGGCGCGTGGACCGTGGTGAATGAGCGGCCGCTGCTTTAGGTATCGGCTCCACAGTGCGTCAACATTTCTTAAGGGCGCACACGGCATAGCAAACGCCACCGTCCCTGAGAAGCGATAGTTTGACGGTCCGCGCGCCGGTTGTTTCGCTCGAAGCAAATTCTGAGCGCTGCAGTACGGTAACGCATGAGCACAGTCACGTGATTTTATTTCACATTTCGAGGGCGTCCTTAAAAAGCTGGAAAATATTCCACGCACCGTGTACGACGAAAAAAAAAAAGGATAAAACGGTCGTTTTAAATGCGCTCTATTCGTGACGAAACGCACTCGGCCAAAAATGACATTGAAAATGTTCCATGATTGAGCTTATTTAATAACCTTTAGCGCAATATAAAAAATGCCATAACGAGTGCCATATGACGGTAAACCATATGCCATTGGTTTCATTCAGTCGCAGTTAACCACTTGTCTTTTAAATATGTATTTGGTTCTACTTACGTGAAACACACTGCATACTTAATGACTGGATTGTTAATACGGAACCACCTTGCTATTTCACTCAGGTTGTTCGTTTTCCTTTGTAGATCCGTAATGCATTTTTTTACTTTTATAAATCAACAGGTAAGAACAGCTAGAAGTGGCAATAGTGCGAATAGCAGTGTATCCTGCGACGCTTTGTACCGCTACAATACGTCTGAAACGTTTCTGTGCGCCACAAATTCTCTTGGAGGAGAAAGGGTAAAAGCAGAGTCCCTCAACAATTTCGGTGTTATCAAAGGACTCTGGTAAAGGATAGCCCGTTAGTGAATATGTTGCTAGCGAATCCTTTACGCCAGAAGATAAGTAGGATATGAAATATTATTGCACTTTTATGTCTTCAATGAACTGTGAGTGCCGACTCTCTTCGCACGATGGGTCGCAAAAAACATCCCTACCAGCGTTTCTGCTGCTCTACACCTGTAGGGTGATGCGCTATAACGAAAAACGGTAATACGCTTACGGACAAGGTAGACTGTACAGCGGTATTTGCGCCATCATGCGGAGGCTTCTTAATGACGTTATTGCAAGTAGATGGCAACCAGCTAGCTGGTCGCCAAATAGAGCAGCGATACGCATTATTACGATAGTGTCAAGCAAAACCAGCTGACCTCGCCGCGCATAAAGAGCGGTCATGTTAAGCAGCCAACAAATCTCAGTAAGTTAATTGTTTCGGAATGAAACTGGTATGGCTTTAAGCACGGTGTAAGAAGTGGCTTTGAGCAAGAATGACAGAACTTTCGGGATGCAATCAGATTTTTCATTACAATGAAACAAAGTTTGTCGCAGTTACGAAAATTTCAAGTAAACGCTTTTGTACATACGCCTTTGCTGCTTCATTTTAGAGATCTATAATCGCGAATTTGCAAATGTATCGAAGTATCTTGAGATACAATTGGGAAGTATCGTATCGGATACATTTTTTCGGGGAGTATCTTGTATCTGTATCTCAAATACTTCTTGCCAGAGTATCTTGTATCGTATCGCGATACATTTTCAAAGTATCTTTGCCCAGCCCTGCTGACCCTGCTGAAAGTGAATTCGTAGAAACCTTGACAATGACATTTTTATCAGTTTCCCACATGTAACGAACACCATCAATCGTGAGTGTGTCGTGCTTAAGCTTCACTTTGCCAGCATTCTTGCGCATATCTTGGGAATTCTGCCACAGCGCTTTGCGTGCCAGTCGAACCCGAGCAGAGTAGTCCTCATTTATGTAAATTTTAGTTCCTTTAAGTTTCCGTGCGTTGTTCAAGATAGCAATCTTTGACCTGAAATCCCATTAGTTTAATAATTACCGGCCGAGTTTATCTCCCTCTTTTTGCTCCAAGCCTGTGGCACCGCTCTATGTCGTCACACTTTACACCGTGTTTAACTGATAACACATCCAATACAGACTCAAGCAGATGGTCAGTCGTCTCGGAAGGTGTCTCACGGAAACCATGAATTATCAAGTTGTTTTTACGGAGTCTGTTCTCTAGCTCATCGTTCTGACGGTCAAGCTTGCCAACTAGTTTTTGAAGCGTACCAACGGTCTGCTCCAGTTCACTTACACGTGGTATAATGTTGACATAGACGCTGCCATTGTCTCAACATTCATTAGACGACTTTCAAATGATGCAACTGTTTCAGATAGGCTAGCTAATTCCTGGCTGATGCGGGCTTGCCCAGCCAGTAGTTGCGACAACATTTCATCAACTTTGGGGCCGGGATTGGTCCTCTACGTCGCCACAAATTAACAATAAGGACATTCTTAGGCAATGCACCAGTAGTGTCACAACGGCAGTACAGTTCAGAGGGTCCGGTAGCAGCAACAGACAGCGGTTATCACTTCGGTAGCATTTGTAATTGTATGTTACCCTGCAAGATGAAACAGACGTGCTTGAAACGGGAGTTCGCCATGCCGCCACCGGACCCACTGAAGTGATGGTTCCACGTTGCCGCTCTTATATCCTTGGGCATCCTCGCTGCCAGCGCCGCCGCTGTACCATGCCGTGAGCAGTACAGATGGTTGAACGAAAGCACGTCAATAGACGAAAATCCTTCCCACGATCACGCAGCAGCGCATTCCTGCCCCGCCGAAGATCGGGCACTGCCGCCAGTTCGAGCGCCGCTGAATCGTGGTAGGAGACTGCGCGGTGCGTCGCTTGTAGGATCATGCATCAGAACATCGGGGCAGCCGGCGATAACGGCAATCTGCAAGATGAAACAGACGTGCTTGAAACGGGAGTTCGCCATGCCGCAACCCGGACCCCCTGAAGTGATGGTTCCACGTTGCCGCTCTTATATCCTTGGGCATCCTCGCTGCCAGCGCCGCCGCTGTACCATGCCGTGAGCAGTACAGATGGTTGAACGAAAGCACGTCAATAGACGGAAAATCCTTCCCACGATCAGCAGCAGCGCATTCCTGCCCCGCCCAAGATCGGGCACTGCCGCCAGTTCGAGCGCCGCTGAATCGTGGTAGGAGACTGCGCGGTGCGTCGCTTGTAGGATCATGCATCAGAACATCGGGGCAGCCGGCGATAACGGCAATCTGCAATTGGTGTCACGCACACAGAAGGATGTATAGCATAGCGAATTATAGCAAGGGGGTGGTAAAGGGAAGTGAGGGTGAGGAAGAGAAAGGAGGAAAGAAGAGGGTAAAGCATAGCATAGGCATGTTTGGCGTCAGGCAGGCAAAACTATGTACAGCTAGTCATGTATAGTACGGTATAATAAGGGTGCGGGAAAGGGAACGGAGGGTGACGAGGAGGGTAGAGCGTATCATAGCCGTGTATAGTACACTATTGCAATTGGACGGAAAAGTGAAATGAGGGTGAGGAGGAGTGATGTAAGAAAGAGGAGGAAAGATAGGAGGAGGGGAGAGGGCTCCACTGCATCACGAATGAGGGTTTCTTTTCCCGCCATGAAGGCCTAGCAGCCTGCGTGGCTCAAACGCTAGTGTGCGCTTGCCCGTGAACGCGAGCGTCGTTGGCGGAACGCCGATCCGTCAGCGACGCTCACAGGCTGCGTTTGTTCTGTCTACTTCTACTGTGGTGTCTTTTCCCAAGCGCACTTTAAGTTCACATAGTAATGTCTTACCAACTAGCCCCCTCCCCCCCCCCCCCTCAATACACGCTCCAGGCCAGGCGAATCACTACTCCGCACTTCCTACAGCTTTCACGTTGCGTGCAACTGCATAGTTTTTTTCGCTCTCATACTTCTTACATACGGCCTGAGGTTCCTATTATTGTCAAAGAAGCGTTGCGCTCCATGCCTTCTTATATAGCTAAGGCAATAACCATCTCTTCTGCTTTTATAATGGCTTCTCAGGGAACGCAAGCAAAGGCCGATATTTTCTACTTTGCTGTCTGCGACAATTGCCACCATATTCTTTGTGTTGGTCCAGTATGGTGAAGCATCCGTGAATCTGGCTTTTCCCCTTCGGGCGTGTAATGTGGGATCCATGTTTAGTAGCACTGGTGATACCCCATACAAATCTTTAACCGGGCAGGGTAGTTCTTCGGCGTATTTGTATGTATTCACCAAGCTGGACTCTACGAAGATGAGATCTGGCGCCTGGCGTTTGCGCCAATCGATTCCTCTGCGCTATGAGGTGGGCTTCATCCAGCTTCGTTGTTAAATTGGTCCACGGGACGAGGCTTGCGCAAATCGAAGAAGAGGAGCAGGCTTCGTCGTCGCCTCTCGGACAAAGGCCCTGCACGAACCGTGGGCCGTCCATCCTTCTCTCCTTCGATGGCATGCTCGGCTGTGGCCAGCGTTATCTATAACATTCAGCAGTTATATTTTTCCTAATCCATCGCCCCTCAAAAGTTCGGGCATACAGGGCAGTTGAAGTTTCTGATACATTCATAGTGTTCTTAATTCCCGTGCTTTCCCTATCTTTCGGACAGCTTTCGCTTAGCGTTACTGTATATAGGCTTCATTCACGATGTATGGGAGGGGCCGGTTAGACTACAGAGTACGATAACCGGTAACGTCCTTTTCGGGTGGAAGAAAGAGCCATTCGAAGCGGGCACACAGAGGGCGAGAATGACACGATACCTAGTCCGGCTCCCGCTAGTAAAGCCAGTTTCACATCGTAAATAGCTGCTCGTCAATCATTCACTGCCAACTCTTGTCAATTTCACGCACTTTATAGCCAGGGCCAAATTCTAGCAAAGAGGCCAGAAATCTACATTATGCGGTTCGTTACGTGTGGTCTGGAATACAGGTGACATGTGAACACATGCATATCGCAGGTGATAACACGTGTATGTCTCTGACTATAAAAAAAAATTGCTCCTGGACATTTTCAGTCGACCTTTCGAACACTCGGACTATGATTAATGATTTGCTTATATTTCTAGTGTGCGTTGTTAAAAGGGCGCGAGCCGCTATGCGCAACAATCTTGGTCTATATCATAATATAGATGACTGACCACTAGCCGGAGGGTCACTGGCGATACACGTGTATGCCAAGGAGAATAAAGCGCTCCTCGCGTTGCCGCTGAACATGCTGGAATCTCTTCATTGGTGAGGGTGCTTTTGTTCCCTATTGTTTGCCGCGTTCTTCAGGCCCCACACAGCTAGCACGCACTGACTTGCTATCGAGAGTAGTGCTGATAAGGAATGTATTAGTGTGACCAAGCAAGGCGACGATACATCGCCTTACATCTGTTGCCATACGACTGCAAGTGCATGTGCTGCTGCCCTCTAAATGACGCTGTGTCAAAACACCCAGTATATACGTTACCTGTCGCATGACCCGAAGAGCGTTCTCTTCTGGCATCTGCGGGCAGCAGCAGCACGACCTGCCCGAGGAAGGCAAGACTTTTGGCACGCAGTCATCGATGTGAATCTGTTGGCACCCTTGTTGCACACGTGTGCGCTGTCGTCGGTGGCCGCCGTGCACAGGCCGTCGCTGCGCTTGTAGTAGTACAGCGAGTGACGGGAAGGGCGCGTGCAATACGTGTACCATACATCGCCGCACCACCGAGGAACCTTCTGCACAGTGGAGAGACAAAAAACGTTGCGCTTCAGGAAAATGTGCACGGGTCAAGGGGCTTTATTTCTGCACCTGCTGCATAATCACTAGAGGCCGGATTTTTAGGCATTCAAAAAGGTCGTTTTAGGCGCCAAAAATAGGCAGGCAAAACAACGTTTTTAGGCCTCCAAGATCGTAAACATAGGCACAATAAAGTTTCACATACATGCAAATAATTTCAAACTAAGACGTCCGCAACCTTTATCTACGGCAAGAAAACAAGAATGTTATTGCTTAAGACGGTACAAAGGCGCCAACAGTTGAACATAGCCGTGCAATTGTGCTTCCTCCCACACGGTTCCCAGAACACGGTTCGTGCCGTGCTCTTCACGGTGAGTCACATGTCCACTGTCGAATCGACACACTCCTGGGTGTCTTTTCGGAATCACTGAGAAGCGCAGAGCAGGAGCAGATAGCCAGATCGCTGAAAGGCCAGGAGGGAGGGATTCCCTTCTGGTCTTTCTGGATTCCTCCTATTGGCTGGGTCGAATTGCGTAGAGCCAATTTCTCCCCGGGCAGTGAAGCACTGGCGTAGCCAAGCGGAGGGGGTCCGGAAACCTTTCAGGTTTGCATGTTTATTTATACACGTACACATACAAATGCACGCACAGACATTCATAAAGTATGGTTGAACCCGCCCCCGCCCCCCTTCCGAAAACAATTTGTGGCTGCGCTACTGCAGTGAACACCTTAAAACGTAAATTACAAAAAAAGCCCTGTGCACCACATTTTTCTTTCTTTCTCCCTTTTTTTTTTGCTTCCACTCTCCTTTCTGCTGGCGGCTTTCCGCGGTTTCGCATTCGCCAACCGCTTGCGCTATGTCAGCGCGGCGGAGAATGCTCGCCGGCGTGTCCCACTTACCCTTTCGGCCCTGGCGGTGTCAATTGACACCATGACACAACATTTCCCCTAGCACCTCTGAAATGAAACCAAAACTGGCCATCCTTGGGGGAATACTTCTTCAATGATCCCCACTGCGTTTGACATCAAAATGGTGACATGCTTGCGGAGCTGGGAGCCGTAGTGAAGAAGAAGCTTGAGCGAAGTCATGGGTGACGCCGAGGCGGGTGAGCTGAGGCGCCTAAGCGCAATTTTCGGGTCGACGTACCGAAGCTGTTTCAATGAGTATCACATTGAAAAAGGAGACGTGGTTCACATTTTGTGTGCTCTAGTGAATAGCGGAAAAAAATATGCCATTTTTCTCATTTCACAACCGCTGAGCCCTGATGACCTAATTTGATGTCATGTCTGTAAATCCATTAATACTTGCACCACTGGCTCAATTTTTCGTTTGTGGTCTTCTTAGGTCATAACTATTAGGAAAACAAACACAAAAAATGTCCCCGACCAAAATAAAAAATCCAGGGCTGAAAGGGTTAACGGCTCCTAGCGGCTGCTTCCAGGAGTTGATTGAACTAGAGGATTAGGTTGAACCCCGTAGTTCCGAACAGTCAATGTTGCGCAGTAACCTGAATAACGGTCTCAAACTGCAACCGGGAGCGAAACTTGAGGCTAAATAGTGTTCATATAAGCGCTAATTTTCAAAATAGGCATTTATAGGCTTTGCTAGAATTTAGGCACCATGGCCAAAAATAGAGATTTAGAGGGGCTATAAAACCACTGTAAAAGCCCTTAACCTCTACTTCTGCAAATAGAGCAACGGCTACAAGGCGATGTGCAGAGATACCAAGATGAAGGCCACGTGAAGAGATACGTTCCGCGTGCAAACCACTATCAAGGGAACTAACCGTCCTCCTGGCTCTTGGGTCAGTCTTGCCACTTGTGTTCGTGGTGGAGTGTTGGCGGTTGTGTCGCGCTGGACCATTATAATTTGGCGATGTAGGAACAATGCCGCGGCGCCTTAGATGTACACGTGTGCGTGGATGAGCGTGTGGTGCTGCTTTTACGTTTCGCCGCACCCATAAAGTCAAGAGCTGGTGTCGACCCGCCGCGCTGTTTTTCTCCGACGTAGTCACAGCCAGGGTGTCGGAACGGAACGAAAACCGAAAACGAAAAACGAAAAAAAAACGATATTTTTGACCGGAACGAAAACGTAACCGAAACTTTATCTATGAAACCGAAATTGTTTCAATCGTTTTTCGGTTCACGAGAAAACTTCGCAGTCCGGAACAACTGAGCTCATGCAATGTGAGCATATCTCAGGGTACAGTATTAACGCGTACCTCAGGCAGCAATTCAAAGCAAAGATATGTTGAAATTGTGTGAAAAACGAAAACAGTGGCAACCAGGGATGTTGATATTAGCGCAAGTGGACTTTTGCGGGCCTGTCACGCAGGCCAAAGTGGAGAGGGCATTGTCGGCGCTGAAGTTTGTTACAGCGAAAGCTCTTATGAGATCACAACAGCTGATTTTGGCACCATAGTTGTTCGCCGCCGCCCGTGTCCGTGATCTTTATCGCGCGAAGTAAGAAAAAATAAAATGAGAAACAAATTTATAGGATCGGATGGGATTTTAGCCCGCGCCCCCTGCGTGGCTGTCGAGTCTTCCACCACAGTGCCACGCTGGCGCTTATAACTCCTTCGCAAAAATACTCTATACAGGCGTCATGTCGGGCAAGGAATCGTGTGAACATATGTAATACAGCGTGGCAGAAGAGTAAAACGACAACCAGCCATCACACAATGCTAATTCCGCAAGGAGTGTGTGGTTTAATGCTTCCCACCCGCTGCAAAGTGCTCAGCCATAATTCATCGTCATCAGCCACAGCACAAAGCGCACATAATGCCTTACAGATGTGTAGCGGCTACCACGATTATCCGAAGAATCACAAAAAATGACATAGTGGGAACTTTGGTACTTCAGAAAAATTACGATGATTTATGGCGTAATGGGTACCCTGCATGTATACTTGTATCAGCTGCCCCAAGAGACTCCGGGCTCTACAAAAGTCCGCTTTTCCAACTTTCGCTGTGACTGTGCTGCGCATTCCGCGCAGGCCTGGCAATCTTTTTATCAAAGCAGCGGTCTCGCACATCACAGAGTGCATTCAGTGACGTGCTGCTTCTGAGATTGTGCTCACTCCCTTTACACAAAGCACTGAGCCCACTAAAAATCGTGATTGAATTTGGAAAAAATAAATACTATGACTTTGAAGGGTATACTGGTTTGTGCTAGTTGGTAGGAATTCATCGTGCAGTTACTTCCGCTCCTCTGAAGAACGTGTTTTACCCTCATTCCGCTTTCTTACATCATCTACATCACAAATCAAATGTATTTTTATGATTACTTTAGCTTCAAATTTTTCCATAAAAAAAACGTTATGAACCGTTACGGAACGGTAGAAGGGTATGCATTTGGGCTGGTTGGTTCATGATTACGGGTGAGAAACAGCGCTAAAAAGACGGGACAAGAAAGGACACGAGACGACGGCGCTGACTAACAACCAAATGTGCTTTACTCCTTCAGTCAGCATAAATATACTTCACCACTAACGTAATGAAAATACAGAAAACTCAGCCTGCGCAGAGGCAGTAGGGCGATCAACGAGACATGTATTCTATCTCCTTCGGAAGGAGGGAAATCGAGGGGAAGCTTACACATGCCTCGCCGCTATTGTAGATGTGATAAGCTTCTGAAATGAGGCGCGCGCGCTCGTCATGGTATTTTGACAAGAAAGTGGTATCGTTAGTCAGCGCCGTCGTCTCGTGTCCTTTCTTGTCCCGTCTTTTTAGCGCTGTTTCTCACCCGTTACGGAACATTGTTTTTTTTTCGTTCCGGAACAGAAACGGAACGGAACTTTTTGCGGTGGAACGAAACTAAAACCGAAACGAAAAACTTTTCGTTCCGACACCCTCGTCACAGCACTGCGTAGCCACCGCCTTGAAATGGCGGCCGAGAAGACAGTAGGCCTACCGGATCTATTATTTCAATCTGACTCTTGGACGAAATCGGCGCTGGATCCATTCGCAAGTGATCACTCTTTACTCTGCCGTACCTGTCGCGTGCGCAAAACGCATCGCGATTGCCGGCAATGGGCTCGATCGTGTTGGATATCGCGCGCTCTAAATGTACCGCGAGGGCCGGCTTGTGCGTCACCTCTTTTGTGCGTTGTGACCGCCTGGATATTGGCCGCCATTGTCGTAGGTCGCCCGGGCGCTCGCCACACCAAGTATTCGCCGTGGTAATCATGCCAGCTCGCGATATTGGGCAGAAGCCTCGCCGCTGCACTAATGCTCGTCTAAATCGCATTGCGTAGGCCGGTAACGTCCTCGATTGCATGCCGCGCGCTCGAAGTGCACCGGCAAGGGCTGGCGTGGGCTATAGCTAGTCGACTTTAGCTGTGCTTCGGAACTCTACGGAAATTGGTCGCCTTTGCCGTTCACCGCCGTTAGTGGCGGCGGAAGCCACAACGATCGAAAAGGCGCTTGAAATGCGTACGAGGCAGTACAACCGCCGGATTCCCACGACGACCTACCGGGAGGTTCAAGCGCTGCAATCCGACGACCTGCGAGACACGATCAGAGCTATCGTGCGGGAGGAGCTGCGAAAACTGTTGCCGTCCTCGCAGCCTGAAGTAGACTCGATTACTGACGTCGTGCACCAGGAAATGCAGCAATCCCTGCGAGCACCTCAACTAGTGCAGCCTGAGCCACAAGGGATCAGCTACGCCGCTGCAGTCCGCCGCAACGTTCCTCCTCGACCGCGTCAAGACGCCGAGCCGCCGCAGCAGTTCCGCCGCCAGGCACCGCCGCCGCCACCACCGATGTCATACCGCCCGCCAGCCGGCCAGCGATCCGCGCCGAGGAAGACAGACGTTTGGCGCGCCCCTGACAACCGCCCGCTCTGCTACCACTGCGGGGAGGCCGGCCACACGTACCGCCGCTGCCAGTACCGACAGATGGGACTACGAGGAGTCGCCATCAACGCGCCGCGACCGCAGCCAGGCGAACGGCCTCGCGACATCGACGACTACCTAACCAGAACGCAGTGGCAAGAACGACGTCCTTCACGCTCGCCGTCGCCCGGCCGCTACATGTCACCGCACCGCCGGCCGTACACTGGCCCAAACCGGGGCCGGTCGCCTAGCCCATATCCGGAAAACTAAGGGCAGCAACCGATGGAGGTGCGGTTGCTGTACGACGAACCACCGAAGATCCTCCGCCGACGACGACGACGTCGCGACGACACCTTCAGAACACGACGCGAATCAGACAGACCCCTGACGACGAGATCTTGCGGACCGAAGAAGACCCGACGACGCAACATGGAAGCAGCGGAACAAACCGACGCAGCCGTGACCCGACGCCGAGACCCAACCGCACCGCAAGACGACGAGCTAGCGACCTCGACGTTCTCATCGACGGCCACAACGTCACCGCTCTCGTCGATACTGGAGCCGACTATTGCGTCTTCAGTGGGCCCTTCGCCACGAAGTTGAAGAAAGTTAAGACCGCTTGGGAAGGCCCCGAAATCCGCACCGCTGGAGGCCATCTGATAACGCCGATTGGTGTCTGCACGGCGAGAGTCACCATCAATAACCGTACTTATCCTGCGAGCTTTGTAATCCTACAAAACTGCTCCAGGGATGCAATACTTGGAATGGACTTCCTAAGTGAACACGGCGCCGTCATCGACCTGAGGTCCGAGTCGATAACCCTAACCTCCGATAAAGCGCTCCCGCCCCGCGCGACGCCAGGGAACCATGCATTGAATGTGATAGAAGAGCAGGTGACCATTCCGCCGCGTTCCAGCGTCATTATTTCCGTCGGCACCGAAAAAACTGAAGATATCGAAGGTGTCAACGAGAGCGATCAGCGTTTGCTGCTAGACCGTGACATTTGTGTCGCAAGGGGCATTGTTCGGTTGCATGAAGGAAAAGGAAGCGTGATGCTAACGAACTTCAGTCAGGAATACAGACACCTGAGCAGGGGCACGACGATTGCATACATCGAAGAAATCTTGGCCGTCAGCGATGCGTTTGCCTTTTCAGAATCTGACGAAGCTACGACGACGATCCCTGAGCCACCCTTCGACGTAAACCCAAGTCTTCCCGCTCGCCAAAAGCAACAGCTTCGACGCCTTCTGCAGGAATACAGGGACTGTTTCTCGTCGTCATCGCGGGTCCGACAAACGCCCCTTGCTAAGCACCGCATCATAACAGAAGAAAATGCTCGACCACTCTGTCAGAGTCCCTACCGGGTTTCGACGCGGGAACGAGAGGCCGTTAAGAAACAAGTCGATGAAATGCTACGCGACGACATCATCCAGCCGTCCAACAGCCCGTGGGCGTCTCCCGTGGTGTTAGTGAAGAAGAAGGATGGGACCCTACGTTTCTGCGTCGATTATCGTCGCCCGAACAAAATCACAAAGAAGGACGTGTACCCTCTCCCACGGATAGACGACACCCTGGATCGACTCCACAACGCGAATTACTTTTCGTCGATGGACCTCAAGACCGGCTACTGGCAAATTGAAGTCGACGAGAGAGACCGAGAAAAGACCGCCTTTATAACACCGGACGGCCTGTTCGAGTTCAAGGTCATGCCTTTCGGTCTTTGCTCGGCACCTGCGACTTTCCAACGAGTCATGGATACTGTATTAGCTGGCTTGAAGTGGCAGACTTGCCTTGTTTACTTAGACGACGTCGTTGTGTATTCCTCGAACTTCGACGAACACCTCCAGCGACTTCAATCCGTACTTCAAGCAATCAAGAACTCCGGGCTCACCCTGAAGCCAGAAAAGTGCCGCTTCGCGTACGAGGAGCTCTTGTTTTTGGGTCACGTGGTCAGCAAGACTGGAGTGCTCCCAGACCCGCAGAAAACAGCTGCCATCGCCGTTTTCCCGCCACCCACCGACAAGAAGGCCGTGCGCTGATTTCTCGGCTTGTGCGCCTATTACAGACGCTTTGTCAAAGACTTTTCACGGATCGCCGAGCCACTAACGCAGCTCACGAAGACCGATGTCGAATTCAGGTGGCAAACAGCGCAAGTCGAAGCATTTCATGAACTGAAACGACGCCTGCAGACACCTCCGATACTTGCGCATTTCGACGAATACGCTGATACGGAGATTCACACCGATGCAAGCAGCATAGGACTCGGCGCCGTCCTTGTGCAGCGGACGGGCGGACTGGAAAGGGTTATCAGTTATGCTAGCCGGTCGCTGTCTAAAGCAGAGGTCAACTATTCCACAACAGAAAAGGAGTGCCTCGCCATCATCTGGGCTACGTCAAAGTTTCGCCCCTACCTCTACGGCAGGCCCTTCAAAGTTGTGAGCGACCATCACGCCTTGTGTTGGCTAGCTAACTTGAAGGACCCTTCAGGTCGCCTCGCACGGTGGAGCCTAAGACTTCAAGAATTTGACATTACTGTCGTGTACAAGTCCGGAAGGAAACACTCCGACGCCGACTGCTTGTCTCGTGCCCCCGTCGACCCACCAACGCCCGACGACCAGGATGATGACAGCTTCTTGGGAGCCATAAGTACCGAAGACTTCGCCGAACGACAGCGAGCCGACCCGGAAGTGAAGGGTCTAGTGGAATACCTGGAGGGCAGGACCATCGTTGTCCCAAAAGTATTCAGGCGAGGATTGGCATCATTTTCCTTGAAAAACAACGTCCTCGTAAAGAAGAACTTCACTCCGGCCCGAGCCAGCTACCTTATCGTTGTACCTTCGGGACTGCGACGAGAAATTTTGCATGCCCTGCACGACGACCCAACGGCTGGGCACCTCGGACTTTCCCGAACGCTCGCACGAATACAAGAAAAGTACTACTGGCCGCGCCTTGCCGCCGACGTCACTCGCTACGTAAGGACGTGCCGAGACTGTCAGCGACGGAAGACACCGCCCACAAGACCAGCAGGCTTCCTTCAGCCGATCGAGCCTCCTCGGCGACCATTCCAGCAGATCGGGATGGACCTCCTGGGGCCGTTCCCAACGTCGACTTGCGGAAATAAATGGATCGTCGTGGCTACCGACTACCTCACCCGCTACGCCGAAACAAAAGCCCTGCCCAAAGGCAGTGCCGCTGAGGTAGCGAAGTTCTTCGTTGAGAACATCGTCCTTCGAGACGGCGCCCCAGAGGTTCTCATCACTGACAGAGGTACGGCGTTCACGGCTGACCTGACTCAGGCGATCTTGGAATACAGCCACACAAGCCACCGCCGCGCCACCGCGTACCACCCACAGACCAACGGCCTCACCGAGCGTCTAAATAAGACCATCGCCGACATGCTGGCCATGTACGTCGACGTCGAACACAAGACGTGGGACGCCATCCTTCCGTACGTGACCTTCGCGTACAACACGGCCATACAGGAAACGACGCAGATGACGCCATACAAGTTGGTCTACGGACGGAGCCCGGCAACGACGCTCGACGCCATGCTACCAAACGTGACCGACGAGGAAAACATCGACGTGACCACCTACCTACAGCGCGCCGAAGAAGCACGACAGCTCGCCCGCCTACGGATCAAGAACCAGCAGACGACTGACAGCCGCCGCTACAACCTTCGACGACGCCACATGGAATACCAACCGGTGACCGTGTATGGGTATGGACGCCAATACGCCGACGGGGACTTAGTGAGAAGCTTCTTCGACGATACTTCGGACCGTACAGGGTACTTCGACGCCTCGGCGCACTCGACTATGAGGTTGTTCCTGACGGCATTACGAACTCTCAGCAGCGCCGTGCGCGACCTGAAGTCGTCCATGTCATGCGCCTTAAGCCGTTTTTCGCGCGTTAGCGAGTCTGGGGACTCTATTTTTCACCTTTGTTATTGTAATTAATTTGTGTATGCACTTATTTTTTTCCTCTTCTGTTCTTTCACAAGCATCGGGACGATGCTTTTTCAGAGGGGGGCAATGCCACGCCCACTTCTTGTCTTGTTTTGATGTAGTCGGGTTTGACCGGCAGGGACGGTTATCAACGCTCGACGCTGCCCGCGAAGTAGTATTCTAGAAGCGTCGCGGTTGTAGTTGATCGGTTTGTTAAGATTGCGCCCCGCACGCGAATGTTCCAGCTTTGTCTAGAGATTACGCCGCCACCAGCGATATTGCTTGAAAGTTCGATAGCGCCTGTATAAAAGCCGACGCGTGTGACCGCTTGTCAGTTGATCGACGGTCGACGTTCTGTCCGCCGCTATCAGTGTATTGCTGTAGTTTGACTTTTAGTTTCTCGGCCGCAAGTTCGGCCAAATAAAGAGTTTCATCTCGGACGTGTTCACTGCTGCCTTCGTCGACGTCACGACCACGTGACAATATCTTGGCGGTGCCTCGGCTGCGGCTGGCGCACTTCAGCTGTTGCGCTATGTCGCTCGAAATGCGCATTTCATTATGTATGACGTCACGGCGAAATTATTTGATGCCATATTTTAAACGTGTGTTTTCATTTCACTTTGCACGTATTTGCCACGTGCGCGCATCTTCATCCTCTCTGTCGCGTGTGACTAACTATTTGAAATTTTTTGTGCTTTGTAGGACTCAGCCGTTGTTCACAACGTACAGACTGTTGTGTGCGCTGGCGCGTGCAATGCCAGTCATCTATTGCTTCCGTTGGAGCAGCTTCATAGAGAGGACTCTACGAGATATGGCAACGCAGGTGGACCTGTATTGAACATTTGACAATGAATTCACTGAAAGAAAGCATACGCTTCATAGGTATATAGAAAAATAAAACATTTCATTGTTTTACTTTTGTTTCTCGTTGCCGTGTTGACTGCGAAAGCAGTGATGCACGCATAAATAAATATTTTTCCCGTCTTCTATTTCGTGCTATTTGTTGCTCACCGCGGGAAAAAAACGCGCAAGAAAAGTAAGCCTTGTGGAGAAAAACTGTAAAACATGATCTCTGGGGATTAACAAATTATTTGAACTTGGGATAAAAAGTTCTTACGAATGAGTATTTCTGTGGACCGACCGTTCGTCCGCCGAGGTGTAACTGTGGGGACTACAGTTGCCCGGTAAGCTGTAAATGGGAAGACTAAATGTTAGTTCATTTAGGCGATCTGTGGGGACTAACTGTTGGCCGGTAAGGTGCAAATGTGAGGACTAAATGTTCGTCCCGTGAGGTGATCTGTGGGGACTAAGTCTTACAGCTGGTGCAGTTAGTCCTTTAAGGGATCAATAAATGTGGCTGCCCCATTAGTCCCCAAAAGGAAGACCACACATCCCTTTAATTAACACCCTTTTGCATGTGCTTGTCGGTGCCATGTTTGCGCGGGATTCACCATTATGCGGTGTCCATGTGTATGTTAACAACTTCAGCTACCGCCAGGGTTAAGTCATGGTCATAGGCGTTAGTCGTCTCGACGAAGATGCGCCACTAGGCGTCAACGGGGGTGCGTCCACCATCAAGTGGTGCTATATCTGCCAAACAACAATAGACATTGCACAAGCTCTCATATATAAATGTACTATAAATCAACTACTTCTGTGAAGACGCCTTCCACGTTCGTGTTATACCGATTCCTATGACTAGGAATCAGCCATCTTTTTTTCTCTTTATCGCTAATGGCCAGGCGGTTAATTCGTACTGGAAACGTATATTGCGTACCTTTGCACAATGTGCGGGCCCGACCGAGATACGTGACGTGGTCATCGCAGACAACGTTACAAGCCTCGGAGACGATGCCCACCACCTGTGAGCGTGTGCGTGCTTAGTACAAGCATTGGCACGTAAGCGGTACTGACGCTGTAACACCCTTTCGGACATCCAGAGCCGCTGTCACTCATTCTTTGTGCCAGCCTTCGTGCATCATCACTGATACAATTTGCGAATTCACCTGGCAAGATCGAGGAGGATTATATAGGTCTTAGAGGGTTCGCTGTATACTGTGACATCAGCGTTCAGTGTCAAACGTGTCATAAAAAACAATTCGCAACAGGACCTGGCTTTTAACAAACGTTGCGGCTGAACTGTATCGTACACAGTGCCTTCGGATATGTGGGCCATAATTACGCTAGTATATACCCCTTTTATTGCGGTATAGTTATCAAAACAGTGGAAAAGTGCAGTTAATAAATTGGTATAACCCACAGGAGAGAATTATTTTGCCGCAAAAGAAGATGCTCGCAGCCAGACTGCAAGCGCGAACGCTTCTAGAGCACCGCCTGGACGTGCGCGCACACCCTCTGCGAAATGTCGTCTGCTGCAATGGAGCAGTGCAGGCGGCGCCACGGTCGAACAAGGAGTGCGAAAGGGAGGATGAGAAACAAGGCGGAGGAGAGGAGTGCGGTTACTTCACGAAGTTTCACAGGCTTTAGTTTCAAATAACGTGCGTCGAAGTCAGTGCGGCCTACCACGGGAGCAGCGTACTGACAACCTTGTCCAGGTGGGCGCCATATAGACGTCAGCTCTGGAGTTTCGAAGACGCGCAGCGCCACCTGTCGGTACAGTATTGGGTAGTGCAAAGTCCGATTTCCTTGCACAGTGTGCTGTGGAACCAGTAGGTGCAACTAGCGAGTGCGAAACAACGATTTAGCTTAATATTGCGTGTCTTGCGCATTTAACACTCAGAAAGAGAGCTAGGAACATCTCTCCGCTAGTCGGACGCGCCACCGAAACGCCACGGAGTATTTGTTGGATCACTCGCCAGAGCGATGGCGAAAACGAAAGCAGACGCGACAGTTGCGTGCGCTACAAGCAAACGCCGCAATCGACGCTACTGTTGCGTTGTGAATTGGCACGGACGTAAAGGACTGAATAACAACTGTTACTGTTTTACGTAGCCCTGAGGGCTAACCGTGGTAAACTTGACTATGAAGCCCAGCAAAGCCCTTGAGCAAAGTCTCCCATAATCTGAATTGTTCATCACCGCACAGCATTGCGCACATACGTACGTTTTCAAGGCCCATGCGCCGGTTGTAACTAGGAAATGCTGACACGTACGTGCGTCATACACGTAAATAGCAAACTGTTGGTCGTCACCACCTTCAGGTTTGTTTTGCCTTCGGTTGTACCCCGCGAAAATGGTCGTGCACGTATCCCTATATTCAGTATACGTACGGAAGACAATCATTCTCGGAGCATTTGAAGATGCATAATAAAACAGTCCAACGCACAGAAAGCGAGAGCTGAAGGGAGAATGCAACTGACAAGGCGAAAGTCGCCGGGGCAATTCGTCCCTGATAAAGCGAGCTTTGTACCACTGCTCGTAAGATAAAGAGCAAACTAAATTGATTGTGTATGTACTTTACGCTTTGACATTATGTGCATATTCAAATTTAACGCATTTAGGCGCTACAGAACGGACGTCGGAGGGCTTGCCTCGCAATCAATGTCGTGCAATGCTCGCTTGCACTTGCGAGTTGCAGCGCGCCGAAATAACAGAAATTTCTTTTGCACTGTACCCGCAGTTCGCTTTGATGAGCTTCCTTCTTTTCTGACGCGAGGTCTGGCGAAAGAAGCTTTCCAGAACCTCGAATTTCGGGAAACCGCGCCTCGCCACAAACGAAATAAAAGGACGTTTTTATTGTGGTCTATGCACATTCGCTTGCGGACGCCTCTCTTTGCACTACCCAGTTAGGGCCAGGGCGCCGATGAGGGCGCTGTTGGCGAAGTTTTTCGGAGCGCCACCTGGGCAGAGTCTGACGTCTAATGGGTCGAAGTCTTTGACGCGGAGTCTTAAGGTGACGTGCACTCGATGATAGACACGCCAGTGGAAGTGCATAAATACTAAGCTTTGATAGAAATAACGAACTCATACGTTATACTCAAGACGTCTGCTACGGCGCGTCTTTGTGTGCTCCTACCCAACATGGCGGTCCTGTCGGACGTGTGCCACTCTAAATCTTCTCCACATTAGTATTTTTGATCCTGGCATTAGACACCTTCGCTGCAATACATGTTTTGAGGATGCGTCACCGTTTCGTACCCCCTAATAAGTCACTACATCGCTCTGGACTCTTCTGTAGTCTGGAGTCTGCTTCAGGCGCGAGAAACGTCGAGATGGGCGTAGCTGCGCAGTATGACAACAGATGGCACCACTATTCGCGCTGTGTAGCTACCAGATGGCGAGGTTATGCGGGACGCCTGAAGGAATGACTTTCTTTATGACTGGCGAAGGACCGCTTATCGATGCGGTCGACTTTTGAGCTCAGAAGGGAATTCGCAGATGCCTTTCCGTTGTGCCGTAGGTGCTTCTGTTGACGAGCCTTCACTTGCGAAGGACTTCGGTTCGTGTCTCTGGCAGGGCCGGGCAACGCTCGGTATTCTGGCGTGATCTTTCGAAGTTTCTAGATCCAGCAACCTGTTATATCGCCATGCCACATTCGTTGAGTGATTCGACAGGCTTGCATATTCACGGTAAACAGATAAAACAGTGCAAACAGAGGGATAAAAGAAGTAATGGACGACACGAGTCCCTCAGTTCGCGCTTTGTTATACTATGTGCTATTAACGATCTCAAACTAGCGCAATGTTATGTTAAAAGACTGGGCATTCAAACACGGACACAAGAGAGAAGTCATGACAACGCGAGCGGCGTTCTGTTGTCTTGATTTCACTCTTGTGTACGTGTTTGCTCGTCGCTTCTTTCACCATGAAGGCCTACCAACTAGCTCGGCTCTCTGCTATACTAGCTCAATTTCCCGTCCTGCTCTCGTATCATACTGCGTAAAAAGTTAAAATAATGCCATTTGATTAGCTTGCCCTAATGTGTTGGTGCACTTCTTTTTTGAGCGCTACCTTCCCCATCATTCCTAATCACGCGGTAAGTCACATCGCGTTCACTTGCGCCATGCGCTATTATTATGTCCTACGGTAAGCCTGAATTACACACTTCACCTGCTCTCCGTGCAAAGGAGGTCCGTGAAAGGCAGTTGAGAAATACTGGGGCCCGACCGTTGTCGACGTCAGCGGAGTGATGTCCGCACCATGGTCCGGCCGTTCCTCCACTCTGCCGCTCCTCAAGGCCACGCCATTTACGTATCTGTAGGAGAGCTCGAGCACGACCGCCATGGCACTCATCGCGAAACCAAGAGCAACGACACAGAGTAGGCCGCTGAGGCTCCTTCTATTCAGATGCACCCCGCCTGCAGTGCCGCCGTTGTGAGATGGCCGCTTGTCCCGTTAGAACAAAAGCTCTCATCCTCGGGTGTCCTCCAGGACGGAAGGAACGGCTCCGGCGAACTGCGCAGCATGCTTCTTCTTCTTTGTTGTTGTTGTTGCTGTTCCTCAGACACTTGGCGCAACCCACTTCGGGGGATAGACCCTGAATCGGACGGTGCCTTGCTTGAAGAATTGATTTACTTTCTGAAGGAAATGCTTTTAAAGATGAATCGTTTATGCGTTACACATTAACGGTATAACTTCGTAAACCTTTAAGAAAGAAACCGAAACAAAAACGGCCAGAAATACATGTATATACAGCTCTGATTAAGGAAAGAAACGTTCGAAAAAGCAACTGAATAAGTTACACTTAACATTCAATTCTTTTAGTCTCTCGTAGGAATTTGCATACAGCGTCGAAAACACTCCTGTGGCTTAAATCAAGTACGGGAGCACGAAATGAATCTGCCACCGGAAGTGACAAATTCAAGCCCATCTTTCGAAGGGGCTCTGTTTTAGTAGTTTTTTATTTCGAGTTTTAAACCTGCGGTACGTCAAAAAGAAGTGATCCAGAGATTCACTCTCATTACAGTGAAGGCGGTTACTGAGCCAGACCAGACCTGTGAAGGTAATAGTTCAGCGGGGGGACTGGACATCGTAGCCTTTTAATTGATATTTCTTCCTTTCTAGAGGAACACCATGTGCTCTTCCAAAGAAACTTCAGTTGTGGGAAATCTGACGAAAATAACGGAGATTTGTCGAAGTTATTGGACGTTGTTAGCTTTTCGAATCGCGCTGCATTGACATACGCCGACGTCGGCAATATGGACATGACAGGGCCATCGTGGAATGAAACTGCAAGCGCATCTGCGTATTCATTTTCTATTAAACCTTTATGGCCAGGTACCCACAATAAACGAATAAGCCGTAACTGTCTTGGAATTAGCGAATACAATGTCTCTAAGGTACTTGATAAATTAGGTGCAATTAAGGAAGAGCAGACGACAGACAGAGAGGCAGTCTGTTAGAGTAACCACTTCCGACAGACACTGAGGCAATTTACGTAATGCAGGGCTATAGCCAGCAATGCAGCCTGGAAAATAGGCGTAAAGTGAGGTAAGCGAATTGAAAAAAATCCAATCTGGAGAGTGATGCGATTCCCACACCTGCCTTCTCTTCGCAAACGGCAACATCAGTCGCTATCACAATGTTTGTTTCTAGATTGGCCAAATGATATTCCAAAATGCCATTCAGATATCGATGTGGTACCTATTTAGCATTCTTGGGATATCTATCGTCAAATTCAATCCTAATTGTTTCTACAGTGCTGAGTATAAGTACTTCATAGAGGTTGACTTTTAATCGGTCCAAAAGTCTGTGTAAAAATCACTTGGGGGAAACGTAATCTAGACCATTGCTGGTTAAAAAATGAGGCCGGCTGAATAATGAAAACATACTGTGACCTCCTCTGTGGAGACGCATAGATTTTTATTTATTTTTATTTTATTTCAATATACTGCAGGCCAGTTGGCCCAAGCAATAGGGGCAGTACACATAAAAGAAATAAAATATAAGGATGAAATAATACATGTAATGGTACAGACTAGAACTAATACAGAACAGTAAAGGCTGGAGAACAAAAGACCATTGGTGCATAAATTTAATAACTCTCATATATAGCGAAATGAAACAAAATGAGCACTAAGAAAACATTTAATCTAACAAAAAATATGCTCTTCCAGAGCCTGAACAAAGTGTCGCGACATAATGACTGAATCTGGAAGTCTAAGCCAGTCCTCTATAGTTTTGAGAAATAAGCTATTTTTAAATGCCTTAGATTTAGCGAAAATTGGCTTCAATGTATCAGGTCTAGTGCGTCTTGTTTGTCGAGTTGTAACAGGACGAAGGTATGGCAAATCATTTACATTCCAGTTACCAGCCAATATGTTATGTAGAAATTTTATGCGATGAATGTTAGGAATGTTCGTACTGTTAGAATATGAAACCTTTTGATAAGAGAAGGCAGACGTGATTCTTCGTATAGAATATTGTTTGCGACAAATTTAGAAAGCCCAAGACATAAGCGTAAGTATTCACGTTTGAAAAGCACCAGTAGTCGAAAATTGTAAGCCGGAGCGCCAGAACACAGAACGGAGTCGAATTAAAATATCGGTCGAATGTACATACAATAAATCATAACGAGCACGTCCCTGCGGAAACCGGCACGCTTGTTGCTGAGCCTACGTAGCATACCTACTGCGCGTGCTCCCTTACCAGCCATGTTTTCTGTATGGGGACTCCAGTTAAGTTTTTCGGTGTAGGTATACCCAGGCCCGTAGCCAGGAATTTTTTTCGAGGGGGGGGGGGGCACTTGCTGAAAACCTTGACTATTTGAGAAAAAAACACCTATTTTCATTATTTATTTTTGGTAAAGACGCCTACTTCACCAAAATTCCGGGGGGGGGGGGGTGCCCTAGGCCCCTCCCCTCCTGGCTACGGGCGGAAGTTACCCATAAATACCTAACAGACTCTGCCTGGGGTATGATGTCTTGTCGGTAAAGTAATGAAATTTGCACTGGAACGCTTTGTGCGAAAACTACATTTGCGCTTTTATTGATATTGAGCGATAAGTTAATGCCCTTCAGCCATGTTTCCAATGTATTCATATCTGTCTGCAAAATTTGGTATAGTATGTGAATGTCTGCTGATTTAGCGAAAAATGCGATGTCATCGTCTACACATACACCCGTACATCCTGTTCTATGGGAATAGTACATAGTAATACATTAAACAATAGCGGGGATAATACAGACCCTTGCGGGAGACCTCTCGTTTGTTTCTATTTTGAAGGAATCACACCGGATTGCGAGCAATAAACTTCTCTATGACTTAAGAAAGCATAGATCCATGCAACAAAGTATTGTGGCAGGCCTAACTTCTGGAGCGAATGCATCAGTTTCACATGCTCCACACTGTCGTAAGCTTTTGTAATATCTAATGTTATTAAAGCGCAATATTGCTTCTGGTATCGAGCAAGTTGTACCCTAGTTTCTACGTAGGTCAACGTGCGCACACCAAATGAAGCAGCCACGCCTGCATCCAATTTGGCATGAACTCAAGATCATGTTTTCATTCAACCAATTATCTATCCATTGTGTAACATTATTTCGATGAGTTTAATTTATTAGATTTGATGTGAGGATATAAGCCTGATATTATCTAAGGTAAATCGAGCGCCTTGCTTTTTTAATAATGGAATTACAGTGAGAGAGAGTGGTTTATTTACAGAAAAGCTGAGAGGTCGGCCTGAGCGATAATATGCTCTAGACTACTACTCTACACTAGGGGAGGGGAATGGGGAAGAAAAACAATTACATCAGGCGAGTGGTGATAGAATAAATCGGTAGCTGCTGAAAAAATAGAACGGCAATTCCACTGCAATATTTTGAAATGACCCATTTTGTTGAGATAGCAATGACTGCTTTTTCAGAAATACCATCTTTTTAAAAGTCATTTTTTGATGCATTTTCTTTCTGGTACTCTTAGTCTTCAATTTAGGATTCACTGAGCAACCTTCGCTCCTAAGAATCAACGCAGGTGGGCATCGCTTTCTTATCTAGAGCAGTCAGTGCCGCACACCAATACATCCGCGGTATCGCACCCTAATAAATACTCCTGGAGGAATGCTTCAAGGTGCAAAAAGGTCTGGGCTAAAAAGTAATTCAGGGTTGTACGTGCCGAATACTTCATGCGATTATGAGACGCAGTCTAGTCTGAAAGAAAAGTCAAAAACTGCTTGTCGGTATTCTACAGAAGACATTCTAAAAATACAGGGCGTGCAAACACGGACACAAGAAAGAAGTCAGGACACCACAAACGCCAACTAACAACTGAAGAGACGCACAACGGCGGAAAAGAAAGAAGGCACGAAAACTTATCTGCGCATGCCCATGCAACAGGCGAACCTATCAATCCGGCACGCGTAGGGGTCTACGTGGAAGATAACTGTTGAGTCATTTCATTTCATCGTTATGGAAGTTAATCGACGGTTGGCTCACGCATGCGCTACCACTATTCTCGATAAGCCATGCCTCAATCATCAGGCGCGTTTCTTCATTTCTATGCCTGTACAACACTGCGCATTCATCGAATTTTGGCATGCACTTACACTCTCGACAATGTAAGCATAGATTAGAAGGTGAGCCTCCGGTTAGCGATCTCTTATGTTCCAATAATCGCTGGTCAATGCAGCGGCCCGTCTGTCCTACGTAGAAGCGGCCGCAGCTGAAAGGGACCTTATACACCACACTTGTACGGCAATCAGTGAATTTGTTGGTGTGTTTTACGAAACAAATATCGGTCCGCTTCTTCTCTTTTACTCGCTCATTCTTCCTCTGCACAGCGGCACAAACATTACCAAGGTTACTGGCAGCCGTGAAAACAACATCAACGCCGTATCTACTTCCTACTTTCTTTAGCCTGGGAGATACGCAATGAATGTACGGTATACCTACGACACGTTTCTTCCTGTCGCTTTCTGCAACCACTGCTTGGATCTAACATAATGGACTTCCTTAAACGTTCAGCGACAGTGGCCACTGTATCACGAGGATAACCTACATCTAAAAGACACGTAACCTGTGCGTTAAAGCTATCACTCATTTTGTGCTCACACGACTTGGTGAGGGCTGACTTAAGGCAAGACATGGCGATACCGTTTTTTACAACCTTCGAGTGTTTCAACGAAAATTTTAACAGCGGTTTCGAAGATCTAGGAGAATACTGCCAGCACACGTGGTTCTTCTGAAATGTTAAGGAAATGTCTACAAATTGTATTTCATTATTCTGAGGCACCACTTAGGTAAAGTTCAGTCCTCCTCCATGTAAATCAAATTTTTCGCTCACTGAGGTTACCGCGGTCTCAAAGTCCTCACCACTAGAAAAATCAAGTAATTGTCCACATAACGAAACCTCAGTAATCGAATTACCTAAGGCGACTTCCAAAAGTTTGTCAGTCTTGCTAAGGTATAAATCACTAAGAACCGGAGCAACCTTAGAACCAATACATATCCCTGATTTCTGCACATAAACGCCTTCCTAACCTACCAGCGTCTACCACACGAGAGCTTCTAAGCACAATAATAGTTCTCAGATCACTTTATTTATCTATTTGAAATGAACAGATGTAGCATGGTAAGCTTTACAAGCAGCTATGGTTCATTTCAAAACACAGCGCACGCAAACGAGATAGACAACAAGACACATCTTTTACATAAACTGCAGCGGTGTCGCTCTATTGGACAATCGCAACAGTGGGGAGGAATGAAAATCTTTACAAGTTGCAACGCAAGAAAATTAAACGTTATAAAAACTAGAATTAGATAGCTCTTTTCATGTTCAACTCTAGAACAGAAAACACGAATCAAGATAGGCCAATTCTATACGTTAACAGTCACTAATATTTCTTTAAAAGGTGTTCAATGGCAAGAAACAAGTGGAGCAGGAGAAATAGCTTTGTCTATCCACGAAGACAGGAAAAAAAAAAACATGACCGATCCCTCTTTCATAGGAATCGGTATAACACGCAAGTAAAACGTGTCTTCACAGCCGTAGTTGAGCTGTTGTTGTGCATTGGTTTCGCCCCAAGGGCGAAGGAATGAATGCTATAGCAACAACTTGTAATGTCACGCGAAGAACGCAAGCAGATCGAACCTTGGAACGCGCTGCTCCAGCAGAAAGGACGCACGGAACGAACATACACAGGATGAGCGCGAACTGTCACTGTTGTAAATTATGTTTGTCAGCAGCGAGCTCCTTTCGCCAAAGCGGACCGCTGCAGGGAGCGAAGTGGCCTTCGTGCTCTTCCGTTACTTCAACGCAAAGTTGCGGTAAGACCGCAAGACGTACAAGCCATCGCCATCACGACATAAGCACGCGTGCACTAGTGACCACGCCCTATGGAGGCGCACGCTCATCTCAACGCGTGGGGCGACGACCTTTAAAGCGCGCCTTTCCAGCCCTTCCCGCTATCTCGTTGGTGATAACAAAAGCACGCTGATGCACCACCGATCTCTAAGTACCGCCCCCGGCAAATGGTGTATATAAATAGTACACCGTTAGTATGACGAAGAACGTGCCTTCTGTGGCCGAGTCGTTTCGCGGTGCGCGCTGGGGATCGAGGGTCGTAAATTCGACTCCCGGTGACGGAACTCTTTCTTCTAGTTTTTTTTTTTTGCCGTATGTTAGTCTTAATATTTTACGACGTCATATCCGTGACGGAAATACGCCAGTGGAGCCGTGGTGGACCCTGGCATAAAACACTTTCTTGTTAAAATAGTCGCGGTTAACGCAAGTTTGTCGAGCGATACCTCGGTTTGGGTTCTTTAGGAAAGAGCAAGGCATTCGAGAATTCGGCTTGGCTTTTTCGATGTTCTCGACGATACTCTTGGTAAGCCTTACGGCCCCACTCCTGCTTCTTCCACCATGCCTAGTTCGCGCGAATAGCGGTTTTGTAGTAGCAACGCACGCATCTACACTTCCACTACCAGTCAATCAACAGACTCTAGTCAGTGACGTCGGCGCTCCGGCGCAATATAGTCGGCTACAACTTTAGTGCACCGCGGCATTTCTCCTCAAAGAGAGATGCGCACTTGCACCAATAGGCGCGCACGACAAACTGCCGTCATGAACCGAACGGCCGGTGGCCCCCTCCTCGTAGAACTTTGCCGAATGCATGAGCGGGACTACTTTTTTAGTCGCGGAGGCAATCGGCTGCCGCGCTTCGGTCATCTGGGCGAGGCCTCCGCGGGCTTCCTATGTTGTAGCCGACTTTAGTACACGCGAGGTGCGTGGAACGCATTTATCTGTGAGCATTATTCACATTGTTGAGAATCGTACAGGATTGTCAACAATAGACCATATTCATACTATCAATCAGGTGATAGAGAAATGCGCGGAATACAACCAACCCCTATACGTAGCCTTCATAGATTACGAGAAGGCATTTGATTCGGTGGAGACATCAGCAGTCATGCAGGCACTGCGGAATCAAGGCATCGACGAAGCCTATATAAACATAATGTAAGAAATCTACAACGGATCCACAGCCACTATAGTCCTCCATAAAGAAAGCAACAGAATCCCATTTAAGAAGGGCGTACGGCAGGGAGACACGATCTCTCCAATGTTATTCACCGCGTGTTTACAGGAGGTTTTCAGGGCCCTAGATTGGGAAGAATTAGGGATAAGAGTTAATGGAGAGTATCCAGTAACCTCCGATTCGCTGATGACATTGCATTGATGAGTAACGCGGGAGACGAATTACAGCTCATGATTACTGAACTGGATACGGAAAGTAGAAGAGTAGGTCTGAAAATTAATATGCATAAAACTAAAGTAATGTGGAACAATCTTGGCAGAGAACAGCGCTTCGCGATAGGTGGCGAGACGCTGGAAGTTGTAAAGGAGTACGTCTACTTAGGACAGGTAGTAACCGCAGAGCCGAACCATGAGAGTGAAATAACTAGAAGAATAAGGATGGGTTGGGGCTCATTCGGCAAGCATTATCAAATCATGAATGGCAATCTACCACTATCCCTCAAGAGAAAGGTATATAACAGCTGCATCTTACCGGTACTTACCTACGGAGCAGAAACCTGGAGACTTACAAAGAGGGTTCAACTTAAATTGAGGACGCCGCAGCGAGCGATGGAAAGAAAAATGGTAGGTTAACCTTAAGAGACAGGAAGAGAGCAGAGTGGGTCAGGGAACAAACGGGGGTTAAGGACATCATAGTTGAAATCAAGAAGAAGAAATGGATATGGGCCGGGCACGTAGCACGTCGGCAGGATAACCGGTGGTCATTAAGGGTAACTGACTGGATTCCAAGAGATGGCAAACGCGTGAGGGGGAGACAGAAAATTAGGTGGGTAGATGAGATTAAGAAGTTTGCAGGTACAACGTGGCAGCAGAAAGCACAGGACCGGGTTGATTGGCGGAACAAGGGAGAGGCCTTTGCCCTGCAGTGGGCGTAGACAGGCTGATGATGATGATTATTCACACTGTGCTTAATCCTTGGGAGTGTTAACTAGTGTTTACCAAGAAAGAGTGGAACACTCTTTTTTTGCCAGCAGGCGACACGGGCCACGTGTTCCTCGCACGAGGTGGCGGCTGGCCAATAAACTCTCGCATGCTAACCTAATGCATGAAGTCTGCCGGGGCAGAACCCTCGCTCTGGAAGTACCAAAGAAGGGGAGCAGGCATTCAGCCCACACAAATACCCTAGAAAAAAGTGGACGAGGAAGCGCCCTCCGCCGTAGCTCAAGTGATCGAGCATTGGACGCGTAATTTGAAGGTTGTGGGTTTGGATACCACCGAGCAAAAGAATGATTTTTTTCACTTTAATTCCTCTCAATTTAAGTCAGAATCATTATTAAACTAACCGCTAATTATCTGTCGCCTTCATTAGTTGCGTATAATACCGAAAACGAGCACCTCGGACAATTCCCCTTCTTTGAAACTTAAGCGTAGCTGTAAATCAGAGTGAGAAAAAGCGAAAGCCGCAGACGACGCGAGAGCAGTCACCCGCGCAATTCATTTAATAATGTTGATGCAAGCCACGATACAGTCTTTAAACTACGCGCCCCCTCCTAGCGGACACCGGCGCGCTGCAGCAACAAGAATCGGCCACGACGACACCCGCCTTCGCCAAACGCGATCGGATCGCGTAAGATTGTGGCCAGGAAAGAGAGGAAGAAGTAAAGAGTCGCTCGAGCAAGAAGGAGAACGCTTCTTGTTTTTGACAAGTTGGCTCTCAATAAATAGTTTTCCCGAGACTACCTGAATTGTTCGTTACAATATCCTGCGAGTGTCGCGTGCGGGAATACCTAATATCGGCGAGAACAAAGGAGTGCACGCTTGGAAGGAGGTGCCTTCGAATTCTAGACAACACACCATGCCGACGACCGACATTCGAACTCCGCTTTCGGCACTGCATTTCGTGCAGAAAGGCATGGCATATATGTCACTTACGTTAATGAGTTACATCAAAACGGGAGCCATAGGGGCGCACCGCAACGCATCTCGCAAACAGGTATATACAAATGGCCAAGAAATGTTGCGGGAACCTATAACCGCCGTTAGTTGATTCCGTTTAGTGCATTTCGTTTATTAACTGCGATACTATATGAAATAAAAGAACACGTTCTTTTATTTTTTAATTGTCACAGTCCAAGAAATCTGATACAAGTCCAAAAATAAAAGTTCAGAGTAAACGTAGGTGATCAAAAACACGCACGCTACAGAGCTCTGTACGGTTCGGAGGATCGTCCGTGCGTGATAATTTTCCAAAATAAGCAGCGATTCGTTCGTATTACGAGCATGCTCTGCGCAAACGTGGTATACGAGCAAGCGTTTTTCACGAGCTACGAAGCCGTGCAACATAGTAAGAGGCGTGCGAGCTGTCAGCGAAGTAAACATTTACATTCATACTTAATGTAATTGCGCAAAAAACGGACGGAAACACGAAGGGCGAGAAAAGGACAAACAAGCGCAGACTATCAACTGAAGTTTTATTGCAAGAACGAGGCAATATAAAGGGCAGGAAAAAGCGAGAGAGGGCAAAAAAAAGGAGACAAAAGGCACGAGGGACCAAATCAACAAAAACATTGGCCACATCAGGCAAGGCACGCCCGTCATACAAAACCAAGGTAACTTAACTCTTTATCATGTATGGTGACAGATGGGACACTGACGCAGGACTCAGAATTCTTTTGAATATGCGCAGCCTCAATTAGTTCCCGCGCTCTTTGGTTCTTATGCCGGAACAACACAGAGGTATCACCAAAGAGCGGAGTGCAGTCGTATTTCTTACAGTGGGCTGCTAGATGAAGACCGGAGTGGCCTTTCAGAGAATTAAAATGTTCTCGAAGTCTAACATTAAGGCAGCGACCTGTTTGTCCCACGTAAACACGTTTGCATGTCAAGGGTATGGAATAAACAACACCAGTGATACAAGATACATAATTATTAACATGACTAACATTACATGTACCTTGCCGAACATTTTGCTGATTTGCGATTCGTCTGTCTACTTTGGCGCATAAAGTGGACAACTTGTTCCTGGCAGATATAACCACTTGGACGTCATATCTTGACGCAACCTTTTTTAGGCGGTGGGTAAAACCGTGAACATATGGCAGAACAGCAAATTTCTTATGCTGCGCCTTCTCATCCAAGTCGCGACCATCACCAGGAGCTCTCTTTATTTTCTTAATCAACTTTTCGCAGACATTTAATAATACGTCCCGTGGAAAGCCTGCCTGTCGCAGTTTTTTCACCTGCGCAGAAAAACTGCTTACAACCAAATGCTTGCAGGTTTTCTTCAGTGCAGAGGTAAAACATGAGAGTGCAATGGCATTTTTTACCAGTTTTGTGTGACCCGATGTATAGTTTAGCAGAGGTTTCACAGACCTAGGGGCGTAGCACCAACACACATGCTTAGACGAGAACTGCAGCTGCAGATCCAAAAATTGGATACATTGGTCCTTTAAGTATTCCGAAGTAAACTTCAGGCCAAGACCACACTGCTCAAAACTCCTTAGGATGTCTGCCGAGATATCTTCAGTGCCCTTACGGAAAAAAACAATGTAGTCGTGGACGTAGCGAAAAACTCTGATTATGTATGCCTGTAAAACCAGTTGAAGCTCCCGGTCAACTCTACTTAGAAAAATATCAGATAGAACCGGTGCCACCCTAGACCCAATAGAAACACCTTTCTTTTGCAGGTACACCTCACCTTGGAAAGAAACAAATAAAGACCCCAGGTAAAAGAACAAAAGTTCTGTGAAGGAATCAACTGACATGCCACTTAAACCTATGAAGGCAAGTTCATCATTGTGACACGTTATACATTCCTTCACTGCGGTCAAGAGGTGATTATGGGGGAGAGAATAAAAAAGATCCTCTACGTCAATGCTCACGGCATTACAATCAACGGGGTTGTCAACTCGCAAGAATTGCACAACCGTTTCCGAGTTAGGAACAACGTAAGGGTCATCTATATATAGAGACGATAGGCAAGTCTGCAAGAAACCAGACACACAATACTGCCACGAGTCACTTTCCGTGATTATTGCACAGAAAGGCATCCCAAGCTTGTGCGTTTTTGCAGTGTAAAAAAGTTCAAGCTGCAATTTGTTCGCCTTTTTTACAGACTGCGCAAGCTTCTGCAGGTTCATATCCAGCAACAGGGCGACAGCTTGTTTTTTTCCTTTCCGTTGCTTTAATTGACGTATTCCGGAAATTCTTTCGCACAGCTTGTAACGCCTTCTCGCAATACATTCCCTCCTGCAAAACAACGAACTGACCTTCTTTGTCAGAAACAAGTAATCTAAGTGCATGGTTAGCTAAAAAATCAACCATCCCTTTCGAGTTAAAAGTCAGCCCTGGCTTGCTTGGCGTCCCACCTATAGCGTCCATGCAGTCTCTAATACACCGCTGTTTTTCAACCTCTGGTACATGGCGGGAAATGTCATGTAACAGACTGACCTTGTCAACATTCGACAAACGAGGCTCAAAGGCAAACTTGGGCCCTAGCTCTAGAACCTGCCTGTGTTGGTCCGGTAGATGCGCATTCCCCAACGTGAAAACATGTCCGTTTGTAGCAGAAGTCCTTTCACGACGAGGCAACGTCGGGCGGACTATATTCCAGAGCGCCTCAGTAGCTAGGTCGGCGGTAGCACACCAATGTCTGTGGAGTCGGTTCCTGTAGACCCGGTGGGACGGCGTACCACTAGTCACACTGCACCATGCACTCAGGCAATCCTTGTAGTACCGGACCTGACGCCACCACTCCGAGCGCAAAATGCGGCAAAGCCGCCTCGAGTGACCTGGGGACGGCTGCAACCACCCACACCAGGCTTGAAGCTCAGTTGGGCACGTGCCATGTCTGATGTGCCAAGAAGCCGTGCGAGCCTTCACAACACCGACGGCGATGAGCGAAGTCAAAACGGCCGGATCATTAACAGGAAAATTATAACAAGGAAAAGAGCCCGATGTACAAGAAATGAAGTTCAGAAGAGTGGTAAGTTGGGCTAGTTGGTAATGCTCCATACTTAATATAACTGCGCAAAAAACGGACGGAAACACGAAGGGCGAGAAAAGGACAAACAAGCGCAGACTATCAACTGAAGTTTTATTGCAAGAACGAGGCATTGGTGTGCATTGGTGTGCCATTGGTGTGCTACCGCCGACGTAGCTACTGAGGCGCTCTGGAATATAGTCCGCCCGACGTTGCCTCGTCGTGAAAGGAGTTCTGCTACAAACGGACATGTTTTCACGTTGGGGAATGCGCATCTACCGGACCAACACAGGCAGGTTCTAGAGCTAGGGCCCAAGTTTGCCTTTGAGCCTCGTTTGTCGAATGTTGACAAGGTCAGTCTGTTGCATGATATTTCCCGCCATGTACCAGAGGTTGAAAAACAGCGGTGTATTAGAGACTGCATGGACGCTATAGGTGGGACGCCAAGCAAGCCAGGGCTGACTTTTAACTCGAAAGGGATGGTTGATCTTTTAGCTAACAATGCACTTAGATTACTTGTTTCTGACAAAGAAGGTCAGTTCGTTGTTTTGCCGGAGGGAATGCATTGCGAGCAGGCGTTACAAGCTGTGCGAAAGAATTTCCGGACTACGCCAATTAAACCAACGGAAAGGAAAAAACAAGCTGTCGCCCTGTTGCTGGATATGAACCTGCAGAAGCTGGCGCAGTCTGTAAAAAAGGCGAACAAATTGCAGCTTGAAATTTTTTACACTGCAAAAACGCACAAGCTTGGGATGCCTTTCCGTGCAATAATCACGGAACGTGACTCGTGGCAGTATTGTGTGTCTGGTTTCTTGCAGACTTGCCTATCGTCTCTATATATAGATGACCCTTACGTTGTTCCTAACTCGGAAACGGTTGTGCAATTCTTGCGAGTTGACAACCCCGTTGATTGTGATGCCGTGAGCATTGACGTAGAGGATCTTTTTTATTCTCTCCCCCATAATCACCTCTTGACCGCAGTGAAGGAATGTATAACGTGTCACAATGTTGAACTTGCCTTCATAGGTTTAAGTCGCATGTCAGTTGATTCCTTCACAGAACTTTTGTTCTTTTACCTGGGGTCTTTATTTGTTTCTTTCCAAGGTGAGGTGTACCTGCAAAAGAAAGGTGTTTCTATTGGGTCTAGGGTGGCACCGGTTCTATCTGACATTTTTCTAAGTAGAGTTGACCGGGAGCTTCAACTGGTTTTACAGGCATCCATAATCAGAGTTTTTCGTTACGTCGACGACTACATTGTTTTTTTCCGTAAGGGCACTGAAGATATCTCGGCAGGCATCCTAAGGAGTTTTGAGCAGTGTGGTCTTGGCCTGAAGTTTACTTCGGAATACTTAAAGACCAATGTATCCAATTTTTGGATCTGCAGCTGCAGTTCTCGTCTAAGCATGCGTGTTGGTGCTACGCCCCTAAGTCTGTGAAACCTCTGCTAAACTATAAATCGGGTCACACAAAACTGGTAAAAAATGCCAATTGCATTCTCATGTTTTACCTCTGCACTGAAGAAAACCTGCACGCATTTGGTTGGAAGCAGTTTTTCTGCGCAGGTGAAAAAACTGCGACAGGCAGGCTTTCCACGGGACGTATTATTAATGGTCTGCGAAAAGTTGATTAAGAAAATAAAGAGAGCTCCTGGTGATGGTCGCGACTTGGATGAGAAGGCGCAGCATAAGAAATTTGCTGTTCTGCCATATGTTCACGGTTTTACCCCCGCCTAAAAAAGGTTGCGTCAAGATATGACGTCCAAGTGGTTATATCTGCCAGGAACAAGTTGTCCACTTTATGCGCCAAAGTAGACAGACGAATCGCAAATCAGCAAAATGTTCGGCAAGGTACATGTAATGTTAGTCATGTTAATAATTATGTATCTTGTATCACTGGTGTTGTTTATTCCATACCCTTGACATGCAAACGTGTTTACGTGGGACAAACAGGTCGCTGCCTTAATGTTAGACTTCGAGAACATTTTAATTCTCTGAAAGGCCACTCCGGTCTTCATCTAGCAGCCCACTGTAAGAAATGCGACTGCACTCCGCTCTTTGGTGATACCTCTGTGTTGTTCCGGCATAAGAACCAAAGAGCGCGGGAACTAATTGAGGCTGTGCATATTCAAAAGAATTCTTAGTCCTGCGTCAGTGTTCCACCTGTCACCATACATGATAAAGAGTTAAGTTATCTTGGTTTTGTATGACGGGCGTGCCTTGCCTGATGTGGCCAATGTTTTTGTTGATTTGGTCCCTCGTGCCTTTTGTCTCCTTTTTTGCCCTCTCTCGCTTTTTCCTGCCCTTTATATTGCCTCGTTCTTGCAATGAAACTTCAGTTGATAGTCTGCGCTTGTTTGTCCTTTTCTCGCCCTTCGTGTTTCCGTCCGTTTTTTGCGCAGTTACATTAAGTATGGATCATTACCAACTAGCCCAACTTACACTCTTCTGAACTTCATTTACATTGTTGCTGCCAACTTCACTTGCGCAGCATGACATTCCTTGCCAGATGCAACGTGGTTTATGCTGTAGCCTACGGCGGCCAGCACGATGTAACAACGAGTGGCAACCTCATGATGGCGTCTGGGCACTGCGTGTGAAGCGACGAACCACGTATGTTACGACAAGCCAGAACGCGTGGCTAAAGCAGACGACGGAGTTTGGTGCTCTTTTTGTTTTCCCGTGAAGCACTGCGTCAACGCATGGTGGCGCGCACGACCTTTAGGAAACGTCCATTCTCTTAAAATACCGATCGGTATATTGCCGTGGTTAGTACGGGGTTGTATGACACCGGATTTCAGTACATATTTGTTTGAAGGAGGCCCAGGCAAGTTGCAACTGCTTGTGGTTTAACTACAGATGGATATGGCAATCTGTAATGGGATGTAATTTCATTTTATATAATCCTGCTGTTGCCTCTCGACCCCTGCACAGATGATTCCGAGCCGCGGTGTGAGCCAGCCACCCAAGGAGTTTATAATAATAGTTCTGGAATGCCGGAGTGCCTGCACAAGGCTGGAGCGATTGAAGCAGGCGAAACCGGCCGGCGGCCACCTTGCGAGGGGCGATATGGGAAGCCTACACCATCATGGCGTTGCGGCTGGCTGTAAGAGACGTTCTCATTCTCAGACGGAACTTTTGCTTGCTATAAGGGAATGTTTCAGAATCCAATGAGGCCTGTCTGGAGAGGCGGTACTTGTGTTGTGTTTAGCAAGTAGTCTGTACGTTTTTCTAAGTAACCTGCTCTGTAATTGCTTTGCTCAAAGAAGTCGGCAACAGGGCTCTTATACTAATCCTCCTGGGTTTCTAGGGCGATTCTTATCTTCTATTTTCAGATATGTACAGAATTCTGAAGGCTTATGTGATATCCGCTCCACCCATGCTCACAGAAAAACGTGTACGTGCCAGAGAAGAAATATAACACAGTTTGGTTAGTTCTTAATTTTTTTTACTGACCTCGCGCCGAGCTCTCAATTGACAAGAATACCGAGCTTGCTTCATGTAGAACATGAATGGTTTTTTTTTTAAGTTATCACTCGTGTTAACGAAGGCTGAACCCTATCCTTGACTTTTGTACGGTTCGGTTCGTTAGCAACGTGATGTATTCGGACATTGACATGTAATTGGGCGATTTCCGTACGACTTCGTAGCCTAACCGTTGGGGCGGTCCTGTCGGAACAAGTGGCCTCGGAGTCCTGTCGAACAATCGACCGCGCACGTCCACGCTTCACGAAGCGCGCCGTTTTGGGAAATCTCTGCACATCCAAATACTGTCTTAATGCTATGAAAAACCACACTATTCGTAACAGTCTGTGATTCGGCCCTTCATCTGGTCGCACGCGTGCGCACTGTCCCGTCTGGCGACAGCGTTATCGAGCCTCGCTGCACGTTTCCCGCAGGCGTACGATAATGCTACACTATTTTTGGGGGGCGAAGCTCCTTAAGGCGGCACCCGTTCGTCCCTCGTAGTCGTAGCCGTAGTAGTCGTAGTGCGTAACCAGTCTTACGCTTTGACCTCCAAGGTGGTGCCGGTGGAAGATTTTTCCTGTGCGTTGTTGAACAATAAAAAATTCGCAGCGTGCGCGTTAACTAAAAGCCGAATTCTTCTGTCTCTCATTCCCCATTAGCAGCCATTGGCATGTTCCAGTAGGAAACGTTAGTAGAAGTAGAAGTGTAAGTGTTAGCTAAAAGCCGACTTCTTCTGTCTGTCATTCCCATTAGCAGCCATTGTTTACCTCCAAGGTAGTGCCTGATGAGATTTCTTCTTTGCGTTATTAAACAATAAAAATTTTGTTCAAAACGCCGTTGATTGATGAAATAAACCAACGAAAGACGCCAGATGTTTTGTAAAAGCAAAACGAAAGAACGCCAGATGTTTCTAAAGCAAAACGAAAAGACGCCAGCTGCTTAACGAAAGACGCCAGATGTTTTCTAAAGCAATGATTTTCTAAACAATGAAAATTCACAGCGTACATGTAAAATGAAAGTGAGCTGCAAGTCGTCATAACTCATCGAACCATTAGTATAAACGCGCCCGATCTCACGTCGGTGATGATGTACTGGGCAGATTTCACGGAAGATTCACGGTTTACCGATGAACATCATCATTCACTCCGTGGATATGCTGTGATTTTTTTCGTGTTCGGAAGTTACGCGCGCCTAAAAGCATTAAACACAAAAAGTGCGTACTTACAAGTGAAACGTGATCCCTCGCTTCTTCTTAACACGATGGGTGCACCATATGCAACGCACGGTCCCACAATCGCTTAAACGCAGGCAGCATTCTTCTGGGGCCCAAGTGACGTCTGCGCGAGCACGTATTCTGCCCCGTGCGATATCGCGGCGCTGGCTTCACTGTCTGATCGCCTTCTCCACTTCAAATGCTTTATTATAACCTCCTTGAGCCGCCTCATTACCAGGGAGAGAGTAGTGCGCAAATACCCAAATGATTTGTTTCATCTGTGTTTTTTAAGAAGTGTTGACAGAAGCTTTATTTGGTTTTTTGCTGCAATATGTTGCTGGCGCCCTATTAGTCATAACACGGCACATCGCTTGCTGCAGCGCGCGGCAGTTCATTGAACACAGACTGTTTATTTCCGACCCGTCTCAGTTTCGGTTTGTGAGAGCTCTGAGAATGACAAGCCACTGGGTGCAACTAACGCAATCTAGCACACGAAAGGGAACACAGAACTGCGACGCACTTCTGCGCTGCCTGCGTCGTCTGCTGAGGTTCTTTCGCTTGCCTCAAGTGCTGCGTAATCATCGTCGTCGATATCATCGCTACTGGTGGTAACTACATTGAAGCTCCCATACTTTCTACGCGTTCGCCGCGGACACGGACTCGCGAGCAGCAGACGAATAGTAGCCCGCCGGTGCAAGCACGGCAAAGGCGCAATGGCAACGATGACGCCATTATACTATTGGCCACGAGATCTGGCAGAGTCGGCACCTAGCCGCGAGCGGACCAAGCCTCGTGGTGTGGATGGCTCCTTGCGTTGTCTGCTAGTCACACCGTGTTCGCATGTGTGCGTACGTCATGCAAGTCCTCGGAGGACAGCTTGTTCCGTTATGCTGACACAGTATCGAATGCTTGTACGTATGCCTACACGATATACATAAGCATTTCGCCTTCCGAGATATGTATGCACTATAATAAGTGAGTGCATGCACGTGTCGGTATGGCGCTAGGTCTAATCATCGTACCGTCCATTCGCCAAGATCATTTCAATATAGGTGCCACTTTGTCGTTCAAGCACATCACATAGTGCATTTGGCGCCGTCCTAAACGAAAGAAGTACTAAATGTGGAGGTGTGAATGCAGAATTTCAGCGACACCTTCTCGTGAACTGTTGGCGATTTCGAAATTCTTGTGATACCGCAAAGTGAGAACTAGCGTCTGCAAAGGACGTTTAGCGGTAAAAAAGACCCTAAGCAACGCATTTCTATAGCGGTACACGTATTCATGCAAACAGAAAAGTAGAGTTCACAAAGTTCTACTTCGTCTAATTACGCAGAAATAGAGGCTTTTTTTGTAGCCGCTAGAGCAAGAAGTAAATACTTAATTGGCTCAGTCGCGCAACACTTTCTATTGTGGTATAGGCAGTACACAAGTTCAACGCGTACAAATAAAGCAAGAAAAAACATCGAGCACAGTGCAAAGCACGTCTGTGAACGAAGGCCATCCCATCCCAGACAACAGAAACACATCTCCAGTGTGTTTTCAAAACGTTCCCGTGAGGACATTGTAACGTCTTGAGGACATGCTCAACTAGTCCCGATAAAGTCCAGGAAAGATACTATTGTCCGGCCTCAGCACGTCTTCTTAACATCCACAAATGGTTCACCAGGGCATTTCTGGCACTATTTCAGGATTTATAGGGGATTGAAACATACTCAATTGGTCCACCAGGATATTTCTGGGACATTTTGCGTACGAACTGGGCTACTCACCAGGACATTTCAGGGACATTTTGCATACCGACTGGGCTACCCATCAGGACATTTTGCGTACCAACTAGGCACCCTCAGGACATTTCAGGGACATTTTGCGTACCAACTAGACACCCATCAGGTCATTTCCGAGACCTTTCGCGTACTAACTGGCTACCCATCAGGACATTTCAGGGACATTTTGCGGACAGACTAGGCTACCCACCAGGATTAGTTGTATGCTGAATTACTGTACTTTAGATTTTAGTTTTACGTGAATGTAACGTTGGAGCACATTTGTGTTTTATAGCATAGGAACGCAGACAATGCACATGCAGCTATAGGCTTCCCAAGCAACGCTAAGCGGCGCTGCTGCTCTTGACAGGCAGCGCCATCTCTGGCAGAAAGATAGAAACTGGGGTGTCAGCAGCGCGCGTTTTCCCTTCTCCGCTCGATTCTGTGCACGTGCAGAGCTCTCGCGGTGCCTCAAAATGTATCGCCTGCAGCGCGGGTTCAAAAAGATCTCACAGCTGGACAAGCACTTTCGAAAAGCGAACTTGACAAAAGGAGAAAGGCTGGTCAATCACGTTAACGGTGAAGAGCAGTCGATCGACGACAACAACGCCCGACTCAAAGCAAAATGCATTTCCCAAGTCGCGATTACACCTTGTAGGACTATACCTCCAGGTAAGTCTCATTCTGTCATGTTAAAGATGAATAATGGTCCACATGCACTCCGAAATGAAGCCGGACACGCTATCGATACTCGGCGTTGTGGACTACAAATCATATGAGTGTTGTTTTGATATGGCATGCTTACGGTAGCAGCCGTGTACTTTCGTGAACAAACGTTTGTGGCGTGCGAAAAAAAAAAGAAATTATACGCCCATGGCACTGTTTCCAGAGAAGGTTAGAGTCAAGTCCTCCGTACCGCTGCAGAATCATTCGATTAAGACGCGAGGCAGCTAGCTGAGCTTTAACTACTGTGAAGCAAGATGAACTGCTCACCTCATTTTTTTGGCTCTCGCGTCATGCTTGCATTCTCTTTTTATGAGGATGTCGACTTGACAGGCGTAGAAAACCTGCTGCGCGAACTACTTCAAGGTTGCAATTGCAGAGCATGTATTAGGTGCCAGTTATATTTGGCGGCTTAAATATATATCACCCTAATAAAGTGACACAAACAAAGCGAACCTGCAGAACGATGTCAAAGCTTGCTGAAAATGCACAGGTGTCCTTTCCGGCGTGATAAAGCAGCCTTCCCGACGCGTGAATTGCAGGCGCCAAAATTCTGACAATGTGCCGAGTTCAGTTGAATTCAACCAACCTCGCAACGCTAACGGTATAACGCGAGTGTGAACGTTCAACAACGACGGGTAGGTCTTACAAACACGGGGAATCAAAACACAAAGTTGTTTCACCTACAACCATAACTGGACTTCCACAATGCGAGAAGACAGCGAGTAATCATTGTTGTAGTCGCTGCGTGCATGCGCCGCGTTACTTACCGATTCATGTAGTCGAAACGAACGAAAGCGTTGAACTCAGACAGCCAAAATAGAAGGCGGGACAGCGCTGTCAGCTATCCACGCTTGCCGCCTTTATTTCACGCGCGACACGCCCGGGAATCGATACAGTTTCACACGTGAATCGCGTGCCTTGGTGCCTGCACTGGTGTGGCAGCGCGCGACGGAGCAATACTTCGACCTCGCGTCCACTTCCGTGGGATCGCTTCTGCCATCGCGGAAATGCGCAGCTTCGCACAGCAAGCATCTCGGTTCAACGTGCCGAGCTGACGGCCCCCCAGTTATCCGCACCGACAGAAGAACGCGTGCACACGTGCGCTACCGCTACCGTGAAAGGGGCTGAGTCGGCCGCGCCAAGCTCCAGAGCTTTCCGACAGAGCCGCGACGCGGCTGGCGCGGCGCTGTCGTCGCGCCGCAAACTTGAGCTTGGGTTCCCTATACGTGGCTATGCTATCCGCTAAAGCAAGCACAAACACAACCAGTTTCTTGATATACTTTATTCCAATGCCCCCCCAAGAAGCCCAACAGCAAAGTCCTTGAAATATTGAGCTGAGTGAAGCACTGATTAATTCGTCTTTATTCATCAGAGTAATCGCATACGTCGATTGATCCTAAAAGAAAGACAAATTGCTTTTATGAGGACTTGATAACAGTTACACATACCATACATATTATGCATGCACAGCGCTGTGCCCCTCCCGAATAAATGTACTCCCGCTTTTCCAATCCAGCAAATGCAATATTGCAACGACCACGTGCTGGTTTTCAAAATATTTTTGTCTTTTTACTGTGCATACATGGCTGCATATTATATACCTATGCAGGCAATTAGAACTGAACGAGTCTTTATAAAAATAAGAGATACTTCATAGAAAAAAGCAGACAGATCAACCTAAGATAGAGTGCTGGCCTGCTATTCTGCTGAGAGGAGAGAAAAGATTCGAAAAACAATGAGAAGCAGCAGCAAGAAACTATACAAGAATCCATACCAAAGAGCATACTCGCAGCCTGGTGTCTGTGCTCGTGTTAGCTAGCAAAACCTGAGGGTGGTGGTTCAGGTTCAGTAATATATCCAATTTAATGGCATGTTTGCTACTCAGTCACATTTGGAAAAATCAACAGGGATGTGCTATAATGTCTAGCATAATTTACACACATCAAATTAAGTCCGACAAGTGCCCACGTTGGTTACGATAGATATAGTGACATTTACAGGCAACATGTACTCAACAGGGCTTGTTGCTGAGCTAGTTGGTTCATAACTTGAGGAAAAACTGTAATGACGCAAAGAAGACGGGGACGAAGCGAAGACACGAACAGACGCTTTGGCGCCCGTGTCTGTCTGTTCGTGTCTTCGCTTCGTCCCCGTCTTCTTTGCGTCATTACAGTTTTTCCTAAAAAAACATGTACTCATTTGTACAGCAGCCTCACAGGACTACACTGGTTGTCACAGGGTCTATTAATGGGGGTCATACTTACAATGAAAACCTCCAAATGATAGGCACTGATGCAGGATAATTCTCAGCAATATTTCATGAGAGTCTGAATGTGAAACAAACCTGCATCTTCAGATCTGATAGCCTTGGCCTGTTGTTTTCTCAATTTCTCACCGGAGTGCCGCAGCCAAGCTTTGACGACCCCCTCCACATCACTTCGCTTTGATCCCGGGAAGTTTTGCATCGAAGCCCCTGAAACACGCTTTGAATGTTGCTCATTCATTGCATGTACAAAAGCTCAAGGTAAAGATAAATGAGGATATGAAAATATACTTGATGCATATACTCGTAATATAAAAGAACAGGTCACCATTGACATAAGCCACTTAACCTCTTTCATCACTCCACTAGTTCAACGCTCCACAACTTGTCAAATTTATGAAGTTTCTAAGCTTGTGCATGTTTTCACATTTCAAAATCACGAATGAAATACCTCGTATGGGTCCTGTGGCCCCCATCTAATCACCAAAGCAACAGCTTACTTGTGATTATGTCATCACCTTTTAGGGCACAAAAACTATTTCTGGCCGAGCCAACTATATTTCACTACAACGTCTTGAGTGAGCAAAATACTCAGGATGCGCCGTGTTGCAGCTCCTAGATTGCTGCCACCATAACTGCGAAATTGGCGAATCTGCAAAGTGTAAAAGCTTGTTTCACGCACTTGCGCTTAATTTGATAAGCCAGGTGAAAAGAAAAGGAAAATATCAAACCAGGCGTGTCCTCATGCTCTCATCCCCAGAAACCTCAGCATCAAAATTTTCGAAGGCCTCTATGTCGTCAAATGGCTTTAGGACCACATCTTCCCTTGTGGTGCCAATCTGTGGACGACCAATACACAGCTCCTGTGTATTGGCGTCAAGTTGGCGGACTTGAGCCTCAACCCGCATTAATAGTGTCTGCAGGATCCTGAACTTTTGCAGTTCAAATTCTATAGATTGAGACAACAAGAAGATTCATATAATAAAAACATACTCATGGTGAAACAAGCATGAAACCTGCAGCCCACTAAGATCTCTCCTATGAGGAGCCTGTAATCACTGCATTTTAGCAGTCCTAACATCAGGCAATTTACTTAGGTAACTAAGCTAATAATTATGCAATGAGCAACGAAACAAAGAATGCTAAATGCAACAGTCAAGACACAGGTAGACAGCACTTTAATTGGAGGCAAGGCAAAAGGTAAATTAATATTAAGTGGAACTGAGAAAACTTAGCATGTACGAAGAGTCTAGAGGGATTGGAATCTGAAGAGCAACAGATAAAGCACAACAAAAGTGGAGATGCAGTTGATTAGAGGATCATGTATATGGACAAATGAGATCAGAAATTTACAGTCACAGGATAGGTTTCACAGACAAAGCACATTGTCAGTTGCAGAAGTTGGCAGAAGTAGTGATCCTGCTGTAGAGAAAGTGAGCATATTATGAAAAGCTTTTTGCACACCTTGCATGCAGTTTCTTATTTATTACACGAAAGCAGCAAGGAAAGAAGTGGAAATTTAAGGGCTCGTTTTTCTTTGTTAGACACAATACGAACTAACAGACAATGATGCCAAGGAACATATAGGGGATGTTATTAGGAGTAATTGTAATGTCAGTGCAAAGAAAGAAAAGATGTACAGATAACTTGCCGCTGGCAGGGACCGAACCTGCGGCCTGTGAAACTGTTTTATGCTGCCCCAGCACGATATGAGAACGGCTCCCTTCCCTACCTTGTTAATTTCTATCTGAAGGCCAACGTGGCAGTTTTGACCTCAAATGGTGTTTTCACTTGCAACTTGTCTATAAATTGCAGCCTTGTGACAACAGCGCAGGAAATAAACCCAATTTGTATTGCAATTTTGTACATTATTGCCAACCCGCCGAATTTTTTCTTCTTGCCTGCAACGACCCCCCTTGATTTTCCCTGTGGCCTCTGCTGTGTCGGCTTCATGCAAGCTTGGCCTTCTGCCTCAAAAGGTTGCCGACCCCTGCTCTACCTGGTAGAGCATTGGACACGTCATTCGAAGGTCGCAGGTTCAGTCCCTGCCGGTGGCAAGTCATCTTTTCGTCCACTTTTCTTTCTTCACATTTACATCACAATTAGTTGTAGTGATATCCCCTATGCTTTCCTTGGCACCATTGTCTTCTAGTTCTCATTAACATAAGCAGCAGAACACACATGCAAAAAGAATGCATAAAGTTTTTGTGAAGGGATATGTACAACTGTGCTCATGGGTGCTGGACATATAAGCTCAAAAGAGCTCAAATGTAATAAATTTAATGCATAATTGTGCAGGAGCAAATTACACAAAAAACATATCCACTTGGCAGGCAGCATCACTGAAGTTGAAGATTAATCTTAGGGAAATGCAGTTCACTCATTAAATTATACCGATATAAAAACTGCAGGAGCACAATAAGGACCTCTTACTAAGCATCCTAATAAGATATTTAAGCAACAATTAAAATTGCAGCATAGTTCACGCCACTTCATAGAAAATACCGTACCGCTGTGTGCAGAACGCTGTGAAAGGCTGGACACGGGTGCCGGCTCTGTCCGAGTTTGTCGGTCTCCAGTACTATGTGTTGCTCCTGCGCGAGAATGCAAGTCAAAATTCTCGGTTCTCTCGTTGCAACAACTGCCATGATAGTGATCACGTAGATCAAATTAGACCATTTTAACACATAGTGCGACATCAAATGCCAAGGTGAGCAAGCATACTCGAGGAAATCAAAGATAATATTGTCATCCGTTCATTTACACCATGAAGCTACAAGAAAATCCATATGGTTTTTTCAGAAGGCATTGCAGTTGACAAAAGATTGGTCCTTCTCTGATGACAAAAAGAAAAGAGTTGCAACAGACTGGGATAAATTTTAAACAGTCAACTTATTTCTCTGAATAATCCATATAAATCTCCTTGCGTCATGCGACAAACAAATGCACGACCGATTTTATTTGTGAACCTCTGTGTACATAGCAGGTCTCCGTAGATATGTCCATACACTTACAGAAGTGTTCAGAGACAAGACAAAATTGTGATTATCACATATTCAAAGCCCCCTCTCTCATCAATGCATCTAAATGTAGCTAAACATTATTGTCATTTTGTGTACGAGTACGTAATCTAATAGCTGAAGTGTTACGATTTAGAGCACATGTTGCCCTTCTGAGCAACACGTTAACTGACATTTGAAGAAGCACATGGAGGGCAAAAGTAAAATATGAAAATGCTGAAGTTTTTAAAAGTTGGAGAAAATTTTTTGGAACATATTATGAGAGACCAAGTTTCTAGATATGAAAACTGTCAGTTCTTCTTACTTTCAGTTGACTGTTCAGGTGAATGTAGCATAGAAACTTTCAGCATTACTTTGTGACAAGAAAAGATTGTTACGTTATTGCACACACCGCTTAGAAGATGAAGACTGAACCACAAGAACACAAGCGCAAGTGTTCGTGTGGTTCAGTCTTCGTCTTCTAATCGCTGAGCAATAACGTAACAATGAATAAATATTAACTCACCCAAGCAAGTAACCTAATAAGAACAGAAAGCTCGCATGTTCTGGCTACCGTAATGGAGTATCATTAACAAAGGGTTTTTATAGATCTAGTGGCCCTCCATTACCGTATATGTTATGGCATCTGTGCAACCCATCTGCAGAAAGCCGAGAACATATACTGTTCAGCATGGTCTGTGGCGGCTGAGCAGTGGCATCTCGCCTTCATTATCGTAGGTCTTCCTCTTCTTTTTTCGTTTTCCCCTGCCCCGGTCGGCAGCAAGCTGAACACACGGATCGACGCGGCGTTTTCGCTCGCGGCGAAATAGTCGTTCGCTGCTTTCTGTCATCACGAGAACACAAAATCACAGCAACGCTTTCAAGAAACTGGATGGAACTCACCAATGTTCATGCCTGGTTGTGCCATCACTGCCATCACACGTGCAGCCTCTCCGTTTACCGCCATGGTCACCATGGTCTCCTTTGAAGTGCAGAAAGGAAGCGGAAGACGGCGTGGATACTGCTGAGGCCACTAGGGGGGCACTGCTTTTTTATTTTTTTGTCACATATGAGTCGCAGTTCCCAGCGGTGAGGAATCCGGGAAATTTAAACACATGTCTGCGAATTTGTTAATAATAAAGTTTAACGTCCCAAAGCTACGATTTGATTATGAGGAACGCCGTTGGAGGGCTCCGCAAATTTTGACCACGGGAGTACGGGCCACAAGCATATTGGCCTCCACCATAAAAATCCGGCCGCCGCGGCCGGGACTCGATAGCGCGACCACGCGAATTTTAAGTTCGCGAGGTTTATTCTCCCCCTAACTAGTGCGTTTAAGCAAGAGGAATAATCAAAGTATCGCGTAGCATAGTCCGCGATTAATATATATATTCATTCGGAATAAGGCAAAACGTGTACGTCGGCAATCATGAATTTGTCACTAGATAACTAGATTATTTATTATATCACTAGATGTATTTTTTATTATAAATCTGCAGTAAAATGGTGTTCATTGCACCAATGCTGTAATTTCCACTAATAATACAGCTAGCCAAGCTGGTTGCTGTCCTGAACACGTCCGCATAAGTACATTTTGAGGATAATCCTACAAACGATGTTCTGAGGACATTTTCAGAATGCTGCAAAGCGGACGAGGACGTTTGTACCTTTTGAGGACGACCATAGGATGTCGACTGTTGTCTGGGATTGATTGGCAGATGGCGCTTCTCTCACACGTAAGTGGAACGTATACATCACCATTAGGGTGCAGTCAACGCGCTTTATTGGCCTACAATCCACTCAAACCGCCTACGGGGAAGCGCCGCTGCGTACATTTGTATACGCGCCGCCGACCGCCTATGCCCACTCACGCGGAGTCGGTGCTGCCACCTATAGCCCGCTCTCGCGGCGAATAGCTGCGCCATCTAGGAGCTCGGCCGCAGTGCTGAACTCTCAGAAGTTGAAGGTCACTTTCAGGTCACCTGAGATGCTGTCAATGTCGCGAGGTGCGGCGTCGCACGCTAACATCAAAAATTGGGGGACCCTTAAGCTTCGCCTTTAAGAGTTGAACGCGCTAGCGAAATCCGGTCCCTAGTGCGCACTTCAGCAACTAAGTGCCCACTTATTAATGTGTATTGTTACACACACAGACGCACACAGACAAACGGGCGCGCTCGCGCGAATGGTAGAGGCTTTTATCTAAAGCAAGAGTCGCATGGCCTCCAAGATACACGCCGCGCATCGCCATGTCGGAGGACATGAAGAGTCTCACAATGCCTCACAGATGGCAGCACATTATCTAGCGTTTGCTGTTTGCTTGATCAACGCCTCTTCTAGAAACCCGGCGTTGGCTTGATGCGTTTTCCGCTAGATGGACATAGTCGTCCATTTTTAGAGCTGTTTGAAAGTTCGTGTGTGTTTTTAGCGGCGATGGCTGAACTATCCCGGCCTTTTTCGACGTAGTTTGATGGCCTCCCAAATGCGCCTACAAATCGCCGAATGGGCTCCTTTTCGTCGTGACACATGCCGCACAAAATGCGTTAAGGAGACTCCTTCCACTACATGGCATTTATGTAGTGTTTTTTTCCGAAGCTGCTGCAAGTAACATCGTGGCTTTGTGGCAGGACACCTGCTTGCCACGTGAACGGCCCGGGTTCGATCCTCAATGGGACCGAATATTTTATTCTTTATTTTATTTGCTTCTTTATCGATTTTTCGCTCACGGACAATTTTTCGCTCACAACCAACGGTGCCGACACCGACGCCGACACCAGGATTTCTGACACACGAGCTCTCTAACGCTATCGCGTTAAAATTCATATACATTGCCTCCAACGCTACATTCGCTGCTGGGATTTGGTAGATCATATACGCATGTCAAGGAGAATCGATCGCGCAGGAATATCTGGTTCAATTATGGTATTTTTTTCTTTGCCTGGAAGCTGATGCAAATGCTACAGCTGATTATCCTGCCTCTTCGACGCTGTTTATTCCAATTTAGCCACTGACCCTGAGGCCATCGTCCTCATTAACTACCAGAATAGTGATGTTACGCCAATTCTGGCATCCAGCCACACCTGCGTAGACCAGGTCTTTAGGGTTTTGACATATTTCCTTCAGGGTTTGTCTCCCGTTCCATTCTCCTTTCTTTAGGGTGCTCCACATGCATGCTTTTAGGGCGGCGTAATACTAGAAGGTGTTCCCGCATTTCGTGGGGTATGTCGACTTTGGTGCCGTATTGTGTTGCGTAGCCTATACCTGGACGACTCAGTATCCATCTGCCCGTAGTACACCCCAAGAAGAAAAGAAGAGCATGTGTGACTGTTTCCTGTGAGTTCTAACTTGCCTCGTATACGACTCTCTTTGAAGAGAGACGTGGACTATCTTGGTGGCTCAGAATCAGTGTGTTCTAGGAGTGTGTCCTGACTATATTAGGAAGAGTTGGAAGACTCTTATCTGAAGTATCACATTGCCACTGCTGAGGGAGTGAGACGGCTCGTGCCGGTAACTCTACTAAGTGGCTCAAGTGCCGCACACCGAAGTGTCAAGAGACCCCACAGCTATTTTAAGTTAGTTTACTCGTGCTCTAGTGTCGCGCGATTACTGTAGGAAATAGTGAAGTATTCGTTTAAAACAAGCACAAAACTTGGAGGACGCTAAGCTTCGCCTTCAAGAGTAGAACGCGATAGCTTAATCGGGCCCCGTGCGCGTCGCATTCTCAAATGGTAGCCTGGCTTCGGTTCTCGGTGCATGCCTCAACTGCGCCATAAGGAAACGAACGACTGTGCGCGTAACATTGGCCGTTTCAAAGTATCCTACAATGACTACTGCATGTACAGTTGTTAAGTGCCCACTACGCCATAATTATTCTTTTTGCGAATCAGCGAAAGGTGCACTACGCGTACGTAAGGCAACACGCGATCCTACCCAGCTGTTCACTTTATTGGTGCTTTTGCAGATGATGATGACTACGTGTGTCTGAGCGCTTTGTAATGGCCCGGCCTTTAAAACAACCGCTCGTTGCGCAATTCCCATGTTTTAACGCCTGGGGCGATTCTACGCTTCTGCCACCCAATAATGTATGCGTCAAAGAGACTCCTTCCACTACATAACATTCGTGTAGTGTTTTTTTCTGAAGCAGTTTCAAGAATTTTGTACTTCTTTCGGTGTAGCGCTTGCTGTACGCTTGTACAGGCCGCCTTGAGTATTTTGTTCGCTACGTATGCTAATTACTAACATTTGTAATAAATACCATGAAAGAAAAAAAATAGTGTGGCGCTGTGGTGGAACACCGGCTTGCCACATAGACGGCCTGGCTTCGATTCTCACGCCAATCTGAAGATTTTTATTATTTATTTTATGTGCACCTTGTGACTGCAGAAAAAGAATTGTTCAATTTTAGCATCATTTTAATAAAACTCACCAAAATATCTCACACAGCTTTTCCAGCAGAGTAAAGCAGCCCGCTGCGCGACAAGATGGTCTCTGATTTCTCATTAGGCAGTTGAGGTAGACCTCGTTTATATGCTTGTGTGAGCATAGCCATCTAAAATGTGTGAGTGTGATGTGCATAGTGTCATATGCTGCGAAGACCCTGGAGAATATGGCATCATGTTTTCATATTTACTTCTTACGATTATGAAAAATCAAGAGGTAGTGATGGCTGGAGGCATCAGACTTGTGACTTGCTATGTTATCGTGCCTGTTTAGCTTGAGCAGCCATGAAAAGTGGTATCTGAAAAAACAACAGGTGATATTTTGATGAGAAAACGGAACTGTAGTTAGAGTTTGCAAAATACTAGGGATCTTGGACAGAATGAACACTCGGGGCCTTCACTCATGCACCCAGCAACGTCGTCCCTTCAAGGCCCTTGCACTCTGTAAAACCGCCTTGAGATCGACGTAGCAGAGGACTTTTGTACGAACATCCCCGGAAGGACAGTTCTGTTCACCGAAATGCTTTTATGCGATGTCCCTGATCAACGAGATATCACTATGGATGCTCCGTTCTCTATGGAAGAGACAACAGCCGTCATGACACTCTATAGGCGTTCCTGTTCATCAGGGCCCGACGGAACAACCTACGGTGTTGTTCGTCACTTAGGCCAAGCAGTACGACGAATCGACAACTGTTAAACCTTTCAATCGGCCACAGGAAGATGACATTGTTCCTGAAGAATAGAAACGCAGCCGTCTGGTGCCGCTGCTAAAAGCAGGAAAATCGCCGCTGGTGCTGACATCACACCGGCCTATAGATCTTGCCTGCTATGTTGGGAAACTCATGAAGCGAATTGTTTTCCACGCCTGGAATGGTTCCTTGAACGGCACAAAGTTTACCCTGACTCCATGTCGGGCTTCCGACTAGGCCGTTCATCGCTTCCGACTAGGCCGTTCATTTACACCTGCTTGAGAACATTGTTCGAGAGCAAGGGTAATTGGTGCATTCATATGATAGGTGTGGCGAAGTACTCCACCAGGGTGGCCAAGAAATGTCTGGTGAGGAAGTGCATTACCGGCAGCGGTCACCAGTATGAGGCCGCACCCATGCCTCTGTATACATTTCCATCAACACGTAGTTTTTCGATACGAGAAACAGCGCGACACACGGGACAGTGAAAGAGACGGACCAAGCGCTGACTTACAACCAAGGTTTTATTCCGTACATGGGGGTATATATAGCACACGCAACATGAAAGGAAGGAGAGGAGAACAGTGACGTGAAACATTGTTCACGAATTCTATGAAAGCTTCTGAAAAAAATAATAAAATAAAACCATCATCCACTAGACAGATAGGCAATTTCCCTGGTGAGAAGCGCTAACGAAGGCACACTCACGCACATGTCACCTTTTTTGTCAATGCAAAATGCCTCATAAATCTCACGTGAGTGTGCCTTCGTTAGCGCTTCTCACCAGGGAAATTGCCTATCTGTCTAGTGGATGATGGTTTTATTTTATTATTTTTTTCAGAAGCTTTCATAGAATTCGTGAACAATGTTTCACGTCACTGTTCTCCTCTCCTTCCTTTCATGTTGCGTGTGCTATATATACCCCCATGTACGGAATAAAACCTTGGTTGTAAGTCAGCGCTTGGTCCGTCTCTTTCACTGTCCCGTGTGTCGCGCTGTTTCTCGTATCGTTGAACATGTACCAACCGGCCCAAATACGCACCTTAACGTAGTTTTTTTTTCGTGAATGATAACTTACCAGTATTCCTAAAGAAAAAAATATATAGTAGCTGAATATTATCGGTACTTACCTACAGGCCAGAAACCTGGAGGCTCTCGAATAGGGTTCCACTTTAATTCAGGACGACACAGAGAACGATGTGAAGAAAAATTATAGATGTAATCTTGAGGGACAAGCAGAGAGCCGAGGAACGAATGGGCGTTAAGGACATCTTAGTCGAAATCAAGAAGAAATGTGCACGGGCAGGGCACGTAGCACGAAGGCAAGATAACGGCTGGTTATAAAGAATATCAGACTGGATTCCCAGAGAAGGCAAGCGCGCGACGGTGAGGCAGAAAGTTAGGTGCACAGATCAAATTAAGTTTACAGGGATGAGCCGCAGCAAGCACAATACCAGGTTTTTTGGCGAAATGTGGGAAATGCCTTTGCCCTGTAGTGCGCGTAGTCAGGCTGCCGATGACGACGACGACTAGATTTTCCAGTCTGCAGTATAGCTATATGTACCGGATCAATAGATTTAGCTTGTCGTTTGCACTGAAGCTCACGCACGGGCAGCCCAGCCGACGCGCCATGCATAGCGATAATCAGTGTCTAAGCACCGGTGAAGCAGCCAGTTATCCACGTGTCTAGTCCTTCTCCTAGTAATCTGGTGCCGCTGTGGTGAGGCCCCGAGCGAGCGCAGCTACAACGCCTTTCGTAGCTTAGAGCGAGAGACCCAGGAAGGAAAGAGCACCAGCGGCGGCTGTAACGTCGGAGCCGATCAAGGGTAATAATAATAATATCTGGGGTTTTACGTCCCAAAACCACGATATGATTATGAGAGACGCCGTAGTGGAGGGCTCCGGAAATTTCGACCATCTGGTGTTCTTTAACGTGCACCTAAATCTAAGTACACGGGCCTCTACCATTTCGCCTCCATCGAAATGCGACCGCCGCGGCCGGGATCGAACCCGCGACCTTCGGGTCAGCAGCCGAGCACCGTAACCGCTATACCACCGCGGCGGACACCGATCAAGGGTCAAGGACGTTGTCCTACTTCTCTGCCTCATGCCTCAAACCACGCTGCTCTTCTTTTGCAGAGGCCTGCCGGATACGCCTTGCGTTGTGCTCCGGTGGCTCGGGGTCATTGCGGCACGATGAATGACCTCGCGAGACGTGGAAAACCTGTTTATGTTACCTCGACGACATAGCAGTGTTTTCGTCCACGTTCCCCCCAACATCTGCAACGTCTCTCAGAAGTTCTAGCCTGCCTTGCAAAAGCTCGCCTGCAGCTGAATACAAAAAAAAAATGTAGCTTCGCCAGCAAGACGATCAACTTTCTAGGGCACTTAGTCATCGAAGAAGGAATTCGATCGGACCTTGGGAACAGGGGCGTAGCCAGGGGGGGGGGTCAAACCCCCCCCCCCCCCGAAATTTTTCAGTTTTGCTTGCCTATATATACACGCGCACATACGAACGCACGCACGAACATACATAATGTATGGTTGAACCCCCCCCCCCCCCCCGCGAAAAAAATTTCTGGCTATGACCCTGCTTGGGAAGCTTGCCGCTGTCCTTGAGTTTCGCCGTCCGCTTCGTCAAAAAGACCTGCGCAGTTTCCTCGGCTTGGCATCTTACTTCCGGCGCTTTATATGCGATTTCGCAAAGCCTGCGTCTGCGCTCCATCAACTGTTCGCAAGTAACGCGCCCTTCGTTTGGTGCGAAGGCTGTGAAGGGGCTCTCTTGGCGTTGAAGCAAGCCCTGACATCCGACCCGGTACTGTGCAGGCGCACCCACCGTCCTTCACACTGACGCTATCGTACATCCTGAATCTGACACGTTACCGCTGCACCACACCAAATTTTTTTTTCTTTTTTTTTCTTTCATGGTATTTATTATAATGCGTATTTGAATTTATCACAAACGCTATGTTGGTCGTAAGATGTAAGGCGTAAGATGTAAAGACGCGTCTTAGTCTGTCAAGAATGTTTATTTCTGAGTATATGCTGCTGACGAGCTCAACTTTGTCATTTACTCAACAGAAATTCCTATTCTGAAGATGACGGCGAAGGTGAAACGTCTTTTTGGGACGTCCTACACAAGGCGCTAGAGAGCGGGGATGCCGTCTCCACATGACTTTCTGCGTAGACCCAGTCTTCCTTCAATGCCTTTCTCGCATCCTGTATGCATAATATCTGAATGAACTGCTGCATGCGAAAACCCGACTCGAGCGTGCATCTACACGAACTTTTCCCGATAATTGCTTTCGCCAGGAACAATACTACGACGAGTACGAACAGGCACAAGTACAAATTTGCGTTAAGGAGAGATGGCCTGCAAACACGGACCCAAGAGAGAAGTCAAGACACCAAGGCGTTTGTGGTGTCTTGACTTCTCCCTCGTGTCCATGTTTGCACGACCTGTCTCTTTAACATGAATACTTACCAACTAGCTCAGCCCTCTGTTATTTTAAGTGCAAATTCGCACTTCAAAGCAACTCTTCGTTTTTTTCTGTCAATTTCACGTTTTGAAAACGAGATAAAATACTTAAGACCCAGAAATTATGACAATGGTAACTATAGCTGCATGCTCGCTCATTTAAGTGGTAGCGCGTGAACGTCAACTTGGACACTTTGGCGGCTTTCTAACTCCGATCTCACAAAAATAATGCAACACCTTTTTACAGATGAAGTTACATCGCGCACAGGGCTTTAACTCTTGGGAGCTTAAAGAAAATCGAAGATGGCTTTTTTTAATTGAATTTCAATGTATAACATTTTTAGAGACATGCCTTCACTTACGCATTTTTGGTTGGCGTTTGACCACGCTCTCGGCAATCATATTTAACACGATTGTTAAAATATTGTGTGACAACACTGTGGGAAATTTTGGCAATTCTGACTATTATAGACGGGAATCAATAATATTTGAAACTAGAGCATTACTGAGCAATGTATCATAATTACGATATTTTTTCATAAACTATGTGCAACAAAACTGCAAGATAGCAACATTTTCTAAACATAGGTTGCTCTTAGTATGCCAAGAAAAATTTTGAGAACCACAGGTACAAAAGTTATTTTGTAGGAACGCGTCAAAATCCCATTTTCTCGGAATTCGTAAAAAGCGGATCTGCGGAGTGGAGACTTCCCAATTTTTTTGACTTAGACAAAATTTTTTTTGAAATAATAAGAATGGTTTCGTCACCCTGGAGACTCGAACAGCAAACACACCCTTTTGTAGACGTATACCGTGTGCTAAAGTCAAACAGAGTAATAAAAGACACACGAACATCACTTGTGAGTGAAAGAGTGAGTGAACTTTTACTGAGTCCAGAAAAACGTGATTAAACGCGCAGCCTGCTAATCCCAGGACGGGACCGTCAGGTACAGTCTGCCGGCCCGATCACGGGCGCACTGGACGGCCAGTCTTCAAAGACGGGACTTCGCAGTTGTGCGTTGCGCACTTCTTAGGTGAACTTGCCTCAAGGAGCTCGTCGTCGCCCTGTTGCCCCGCAACGTCCATCGCGTGCACAACGCACGTCGTAGCAAAGCAAGAGCGTCGACGACACTAAAGAAAATCTGTACAACTCCAAGATCGAAGCAAGCTTCGTGGTGGCCGCCGCGTTCTGAGAGGACAAGGGTTTTGAAGTTTCTATCGCGGACACGCTGGGGATTCATCAACTGTGCCTCGGTTCGAACGACGGACCCCGAGGTGGCCGAGAAAGTGGCCACCACGCTCGCCATCCAAGACGGTCGGAGTGGCAATAGAGCGCAGGATTTCTGCGTGGCAAGCAGGTGTTCTATCACAGAGCCATGCCCGTGCTCAAAATTGCTTCGAAAAAAAGAAAAAGAAAGACGCGTTATCATTGTTATGTAGCCCGATGAGCCACATTAACACATGTAACTTTGCGTGCCAGAAGCGTAGAATGACACCCGGCGTCGAAACATGTGAATTTGGAAACGAGTGGTTGGTTTAAAGGCCATCACTTACAAAGCACACAGGCATAATTAATCGCCGTGGTCGACAACAGCATCAACAACGTGCGCGCTTCCTTACGGACTTGTAGTGGTTACCTTGTCACCTTACTCTATCGTAGTGGGCAATTCGCAACTTTATTTGCAATATTGCAAATAAAGTGTAAGTCGGTCCTTTCAAACTATTTTAGAATGACTATTTGGCCATTCTAAAATAGTTTGAAAGGACCGACTTACAGGCGCACAGACGTTCCTTCTCTTGCGTCATGGTTTACGTGTCCACTGAGAAGCGATGCCAGGCCAGCGATTCAGAAAGCGATGCGAACAGGGTCCAGTTGCGCTATCGCGTTCTACTCTTGAAGCTAAAGCTCGAGCGTCGTCCACGTTTTACAGCGAAAGCTGTTATGAGATCACAACAAGGGCCGTTTTTGGCGCCGTAGTTGTCCGCCGCCGCAGCCCCGCTGCCACCGCAGCCGCCGCCGGTGTCCGTAACCACTATCGCTCGAAATAAGAAAAAAAAAAGACGAAATAAGAAAAATTTTCCAGGATTTTCCAGAACCTGGGCCCTCTGCGTGGGAGCCCAGTGTCTTACCTCAGAGCCATACCGGTGCTTGAAACTGCTTTGCGAAAACACCCTATACCGGCTTCACGTCAGGAAGGAACCACATTAACATATGTAATGTAGCGTGGTAGAAGAGTAAAACAACAACCAAGCGTCACACAACGCGAATTCTGTAACCAGGCGTCACACAATGCGAATTGCGCAACGAGTGGGTTGTTGAATGCTTCCAACCCATTACAAAGGGCTCTGCCATAATTCTTCATCGTCATCAGCCACAGCATCAACAAAGTGCACCTAATGCCTTACAGGTGTTCAGCAGGTACCACGGTTCTCCGCAGAATGACGAAAAATTGCATAGTGGCTGATTCCCTACTTCACAAAAAATATGATGATTTATAGCGTAGTAGGTTCCTCGCAAGTGCACTTCTATTGGTTGCCAAGGAAGCCCATAAGGCTCCCATGATCCACTTCCTCAGGGTCTCAATAAAGTTAATTCCCTCTCTATCTCTTTCTCACGTTAGCGTATGTTATAAAGCGTGGTGGGAGAGTGACATTTTAACGCCAGTTTGTTTCCTGACCCACTCTGATCTCTTCTTGTCCTCCAAGTTTACACCTATCATTTTTTTTCCATGGCTCGCTGCGCCGTTATCAATTAAGTTGAACGCTTTTCGCGGCCTCCAGGTTTCTGCTCCGTAGGTAAGTACCGTTAAGATGCAGCTGTTGTATACCTTTATAATGATGGATAGTGGTAAACTACCACTGTGCCCTCCACCCCATTCTGATTCTTACAGTTACTTCAGTCTCATGGTTCGGCTCTGAGGTCACTGCCTGTCCTAAGTAAACGCATTCTTTTACCACTTTCAGTGCCTCGCTGCCCATCGCGAAGCGCTGTGCTCTTCCGAGACTGTTTCACACTGCTCTAGTTTCCGCATAATAATTTTCACACCTTCAGTATTGCTTTCCTTGTCCAATTCAGTAATCGTGAGTTGCAATTCCTCCCCTCAGTTACTCATCAATGCAATGTCAGGTTACTGAGGTAACTGAGGTGAGCAAATCTCAGGTTGTCCACTATTTCGTATCCCTAAGTTTTTTCGAGCTAGGACCCTGTACGGGACAATTCAGCAACCGTACAGATCTCTTTGGAACTCCTCAGCTAATTTACCTACCTTATCCGATTCGGCGGTGACGTTGCCTTGCTTGTCCTTTAGTGCATAGCTCTGGTTTTTGCCTGTGCCCAGTTTCCTCTTGACCGGTGTCAGGATTTGTCCGTTCTGCAGATAATGTTCGGTATTCCCTATATTACACCTTCTTATACCGGCTATCTTACGCCTACTGATTACCTTTGGAAACACTGCCTGTTCCATTTTGTCTGTTGTCCCCTGCGACGCGAGAGGCACGAAGAAAACTTATTGAATTCGCGAAGGCGAGAAAAACGTTTTCCAAGCTCGGCGTTGACAGAATGCGCATAGATGACGCAACCTGCGTGTACGACCGCGTCACAAGCAGGGTAGTGCAACTGAACAAACAGCTAAGGCACGGCACATGTACCCGTGAATTCAAGCAGGCACCTGGACCTCGGATTTCACCGTCACTTACCATATAGGCTTCCCAAGCAACGCTTAGCGGCGCTGCTGCTCTTGACAGGCAGCGCCATCTCTGGCAGAAAAAGAGAAACTGGGGCGTGATCAGCGAGCGTTTTCCCTTCTCGCCACCGCGTTGCCGCTCGCTTCCGTGCACGTGCAGAGCTCTCGCGGTGCACTTGCGGCGTCTCACAATGTACCGCGTGCAGTGCGGCTTCAAAAGGATCTTCAAGCTTGACTGTCACTTCCGCAAAGCGAACTTGATAAAATGAGGAAGGCTCATCAATCACGTTAACGGTAGCAGACGATCGACGACAACCACGCCCGACTCAAAGCGAAATGCATTTCCCAAGTCGCGATTACACCGTGTAGGACGTATACCTCGAGGTAAGTCTCATTCTGTCACGTTAAAGATGAATAATGGTCCACATGCACTCCGAAATGAAGCCGTACAGGCTATCGATGTTCTGCGGCGTGGACTACGAATCATATGATTGTTGTTTTGATATGGCATGCTTACAGTAGCAGCCGTGTACTTTCGGGAACAAACGTTTGCGGCGTGCGAAAAAAAGATTATACGGCCATGGCACTGCTTCCTGAGAAGGTTAGAGTCAAGTCCTCCGTGCCGCTGGAGAATCACCCGCCGATTAAGACGCGAGGCAGCTAGCTGAGCTTCAACCACTGTGAAGCAAGATGAACTGCTCGCCTCGTTTTTTCGGCTCTCGCGTCATGCTTGCAGTCTCTTTTTATGATACCGACTTGACAGGCGTAAAAAACCTGTTGCGTGAACGCGGCTAGAAAATCGCACAAAGTCAGAAGGTGGTTAATTCAAGGTTGCAATTGCAAAGCATGTATGAAGTGCCAGTTATATTTAGGGGCTTAAATATATATCACCCTAATAAAGTGACAAAAACAAAGCAAACCTGCAGAACGATGTCAAAGCTTGCTGAAAATGCACAGACGTCCGTTCCGGCGTGATAAAGCAGCCTTCCCGACGCGTGAAATGCAGGCGCCGAACTTCTGACAATGTGCGGAGTTCAGTTGAATTCAACCAACCGCGCAACGCTAACGGTATAACGCGAATGTGAACGTTCAACAACGACGGGTAGGTCTCACGAGCACGGGGAATCAAAACACAAAGTTGCTTCACCTACAACCGTAACTGGACTTTAACAATGCGAGAAGACAGCGAGTAATCATTACTGTAGTCGCTGCGTGCATGCGCCCCGTTACTTACCGATTCAGGTAGTCGGAACGAACGAAAGCGATGGACTCAGTCTCAGACAGCCAAAATAGAAGGCGAGACAGCGCTGTCAGCTATCCACGCTTGCCGCCTTTATTTCTCGTGCGACACGCCCGGGAACCGATACAGTTGAACACGTGAATCGTGTGCCTTGTCTGCACTGTTGTGGCTGGCCACTAAACCACAATACTTCGGACCACGCTTGCGCTTCCGCGGGGTCGCTTCTGCCATCGTGGAAATGCGCAGCTTCGCACAGCAAGCCTCTCGGTTCAACGTGCCGAGCTGACGGCCCCAAAGTAACCCGCACCGAGAGAAGAACGCGAGCGCACGTGCGCTACCGCTACCGTGAAAGGGGCTGAGTGGCTGAGTCGGCCGCGCGACGGTTCAGAGTTTTCCGACAGAGCCGCAGCGCGGCTGGCGCGGCGCTGTCGTCGCGCCGCAAACTTGAGCTTGGGTTCCCTATTGTTTACTAATATTCGAAGCCTTCTGCGCAAACTCGATCAGGTCTCTTCCCTCCTTGACGATACAGATTCTGATATTATCATTTCCACTGAGAGACATATGGTTTCGCGCTGACATTTGAGATAATGAAATTAGTCCCATACGAGACAATTATAATATTTACCGATATGATCGCACTAACAGGAGAAGTGGAGGCGCAGGTATAGGTATTAAAAAGACGATAACCTCTTATTTGATTGCGTCTTACACGAATCTAGAACTTCTATGGGGTTTGTGCATGACTCGCTGTGAGAAATTATTGTTTGGTTGCTGCCATCGTCCTCCATTTTCGAATTCATCCTTCGTAAGCGGCTTGCGAAGCAGCATAACTTACGCTGTTAAGGCCTGTTCAACTAAACTCGTTTATTTATTCGGCGACTTTAATTTTTGTTCCATAAACTGGACGCTGCTGTCATCGACGTGTCACCTCTCCACTGAGTTCATTGCCTGAACATTGTATTTTAACCTAGCCCAGATCATAAGCCAACCAACTCGTGACTCTAATATACTGGAATTGGTATTAACAACGGCACCAAGTAATAAAGGAAATAAAACATACTTAGACGGTTTCAGTGATCACCGGTTATTGCAAATGATTCTTAACGTCCCATCTCATCTTTCTGTTGCCACAAGAAAAATTAGTCGGGATTACAATAGAGAAAAATATAGTACTATAAAGGATGAATTGTGCACATTCCTTGAGAGCGTGTTATTACCGTCGTTCCGTAATGGGTCCGTTCAAGACAACTGGACTCTATTGAAAAACAAGTTAGCTTCCTTGGTAAGTGCACACATTCCATTAATCAAAATAACAAATGATAAACGCAATCCGTGGTTCAACAAGTCACTGAGCAGGTTGAGAAATAAAAAAAAGAGAATATACGCAGCAGCAGAACGCACGCAAACTGTCACATCGTGGCAAAAATACGGGGACTTTTTAGAGAGCTACTGCTCTGCGATACGCGCTGCCCGGGATAAGTATTTTTCTCACGATCTACCGTCTTTGCTCACAACTAACGCAAAAAAGTTTTGGAAACAAGTGTGTCCGGAACGCCGCGATAACATCACCTTGCACAATGACGACCACATTCCCATTCCAGACCAAGACTTTCCTAACGCTTTCAATGCATTCTTTTTATCAGTTTACACCATTGAAGACCATACAAACGTACCTAAAGTAGCTGATCTTGACTATCCCTCTTAACACCCCATTTACATCACTGTCGCCGGCGTCGCATCTATTAGATGTGAAGCAGCTTTTGCTCGGGGCTTTCTCCATCCTTCCCTCACGCGTCCGCTCCCCACTGCGCATGCGCCAACTCTCCCCACTGTCCACATGTGAGCGCGAGGAGGTGGGACGAGGTGGGGTGGAGGAGGTGGCGTCAGCGCTGCCTCCGCTTCGTTTCTCCTCTCCCGTTTCTCTCTCTCCGCCACAGCTGTGCGCTCGTATCCAATGCGGCGCGCCCTCCCTCTCGTTGCACTCTCCGCAACGGCGCTCTGGACGCTCACGAAGCTGAACGTAAACGGCAACGCGGGCAAGCGAATCTCGAAGGTGCGAGGCAACGCGAAGCTGAAGCGCAACGGAAACATCGAGCTGTGGGGGTAACATAAGCGGTACACAACATTTACACAACTCCACACACAAATGAAACATACACGGAAACATGCAAATGGAATAGCAATGGAAATACAAGTGAACACCCAGCACTGCTTCGCATCCCCACATGGTTCCCTTTAGTGGGAGATGGTGTAATTTTTTTATAAACAATCTTGAACTTCCCCCTCAGCATGCGTTGATGAGATTAACACAAAGATATAAAAAATACGATCTCAGCCTCGAGTACAATATTATGTCATATCTTTCGGCAATCACTATCAGCAGGAGAGCTTCCACACGACTGGAAAATCACGAAGGTCGTTCCTGTGTTTGAAAGTGGGAATAGAAATTCACTTCACAAACACAGGCCCATTTCACTAACATCCATCTGCTGTGAGATGCTTGAGCATATCATCGCCTCCCATATTTACGATCATTTAGAGCAAAATAACTTTTTCTTTTCATAGCAACATGGATTAGAAAGGCTCTAATGTGCGAAACGCAACTGTTTGAGTTCGCAGCTGATCTATATCATAACTTAGATCAAAACCGCAATTTGACTGCATTTTTCTTTTCGAAAGACTTCGATTGGGTGGCTCACTGTCGACTGATCTCTAAACTATCTTCTTTGTGTTTAAATTCCTCAACAGTGTCATGTATACGCAACTTTCTTACCGGCAGCAGTTCACCATTGTTAATAATTTTTCCTCTCCACTTTCTTACGTTTCTTCTGGGGTGCCGCAGGGCAGTGTGGTGGGGCCGCTGCTTTTTCTTATTTATACTAACGACTTACCGAATAACGTATCTTCAGAAGTGCGTATTTTTGCTGACGATTGTATATTTAACCAAGCAATTATTGATACTAATTACGAAATAATTATTCAAAGTGACCTTGACCTTATTAGCAATTGGTGCGATTGTTGGCTAATGTCCCTAAATCCGGATAAGTGCAAACCAATGTCATTCTCTCGCAAACATTCCAACTAAGAGTTTTCATACTACATTAATGAGAACCTCATCTCTAACGGTAATTATTTCAAATGTTTAGGTGTCACCTTAACATTTAACCTTTCCTGGACTGATCATATCACTAAGATGTGCAGCGACGCCTCACGGTCATTAGACTACCTACGCCGGAACTTACGTGAGACGCCCACTAATATACGCGCTTTAGCCTACCTAACATTTGTTCGTCCTCAGCTCGAATTCGCTTCTGCCGTTTAGTCCCTTCATTACGCTTATTTAACTTACATGATTGAATCAACTCAGAATAGAGCCGCTATAGACTTATCTCTCAAAATTACGATCATGCACAAGCATAACCCACATTAAGAAGAACTTATCAATTTTCCCTTTGAGCAGTCGTCGTGACATAACCATCCTATCATTGTTTCATAAATGCGTTCAGGTATCTGCATGAATAACATTGCAAGTATCTGCATTCACGTCAAAAAGATTACATAACCATCTTTCCTTCACGCGCATCTACGGCAAAACAGACATCTTCAACTCATCAACTCATCTGCCATACCAGGCGTCATCCGCATGCGGAACGACCTTCCAGATGACATCGCAGCTGAACGCAACGGAGATAAATTTCGACACCACCTCAACACGCATTTCCAGAATTAACTTTTTCGCTTTTTTCACATCTAGTTTGGTATTTAGGTATTTGACTATCAGTGCTTTCTTGTTTAATTTAATTAGTGATTGTTATTATGTTTAACTACTAACATGCACTTCATGAAAGAACGTGAGAATGGGCTTGTGGTTGGTGATACATGGTGAAACTTATGGCGCACAAAAAGGACACGGACAAAGAAAGTGACGACTGGACGAAGCGCATCGTCCACGTCTTTTTTGTGCGCCATAAGTGTCACCATGCACTTCATATTTATTGTATAATCTTGTGCAATGCTTCTTGTTTTTATGACTTGTGTAACTCCATGCCTTTTTAGAATTTGTATTTATTTTTTTAGCCTGTTGTTGTATAGTCACTATCTCGCATGTTTCATATTCTGTATTTAGTTTCCATTGCATTATCTTTACCGTTGCAGCGGTTCTGCATTGTATAATCATCGACATTTTTTACTATTATTTAAGTTGTGTATAGCCATTTACATAATCTCTTGATGCTCCCCTTGCACAATGCCCCGTTGGGCCTGTAAGGTATTTTGAATAAATAAATAAATGAATAAATAAATAAATAAATAAATAAATACTGTGTTTTTTACCTTATTCATTGCTGATTCCACGTGCTATAGAAGCTTTCAACTAACTGGTCGTCATGGCTGGATGTAGGCGCGTACGCCTGTAGAACATTCATTGTCTACTTCTTTTTAAGCTTAGTTACGATACTTGCAACCCACTAATTAATACTATAGTATTCCTCTATGCTGCCGCCTATAGTCTTACGGATATATAACCCCAACTCCAGGCTTTTTTTGTGATCTCAGCCACAACAGCGTAGGACCTATCCGTTTGCTTTTCTTTTTCCATTTTCTTGTATTTTTCTGTGCTACAAGCGGATTCGCACAGCGAGCTCGGCAGAGAAAACGCTCCACCGGCTTTTGGTGTGTGATTATCTAATATCTAGGATTTTACATGCCAAAATCACGATGTGATTATGAGGGACGCCTTAGTGTAGGGCTCCGGAAATTTAGACCACCTGGTGTTCGTTAACGTGCTCTGCCATCGAACAGTACACGGGCCTCTAGCTTTTCGCCTCTGTCGAATTTTGAACACCGTGGCCGGAATCGAACCCGCGACCTTCGGGTCAGCAGCCGAGCACCATAACCAATCTACCACCGCAGCAGACGTACCTGCTTATTGGCGCTGGTGCTATTACTCGGTACCACTTTATACAATTTTCTGCTCTCACGACCTCTTCTGCATCACCGCAGTCGACAGAGTCGCCACTTCTTCTAATATTATAGCGGCAACTAGAAACTCCTTCAGTCCCATCTGTCCACTCTTCAATAGTTGCGACGGCACGTGTTCGTGTCGGCGACGCGCAGATAAGCATGTGCCATAGCATGCTGGAAGCAGGGCCCGACAAGAAAGACCGCCATTTTCAGTCACCCGAGGCGGCGCGTGCCTAAGAAAGGATTAGTTTTTACCGGCGCCGGTTTGAGCGTACGCCGAGTGTCTTTTGTAAGCAAAAGCAGCCGACAACTTCTGCCCTCTGCAAGCATTCTGAATGAATCTACAGAAGGGGTCGTTTTATTTCCTCGTACCCAGAAGTACGTGATGTCTGTGCAATAATTCTGTCCACGAATTGTTACCGGCGTATGAAATCTCAGGGGGTGCTGTGCCGTGCAGCAGGCTGGCGCTATTCTATATGCGCTCGTGAATGGACAATAGGTGCTGGCCGAAGACGCAACGGTGTGTGTGTGTGTGCGTCTGTATGGCACAATGCAAATGCACGACCTCCTCGAACAGCGGAGGGAGAAACACACGTACCCCTCGCCTCGGATAAAAAATGTGGGGCCCCGTTCCTTAGAGGGACACCCGACACAATTACGCGAAGAGTGATTGAATCGTGAGCAAGACCTGCCGCTGCTGATTAAGGAGAGTACGGAAAGGATAAACTATTTCCACGCGGGTTGTAGCCCCTAAGTCAGTTTGCAATTTCGTCTAGAAGCAGTCACGAAGCTAGTGCCTTGTAGTGTCGGCTGGGCTGCCCAGCCCCATCCGAGCTTCGAGTAAATGGCTGACGCAAGAGACGAAAATCTAACGTCTGCACAACCAAGTGCACGGTATTTCCATTCATGTTAACTCAACATCCTGGAGGGAAGTCATCACATCTATACCCCCAGTAAAACCATGCCAGCGGTCATATCCACTGCAAGAATACTTGTCAGGGTTCTTGGAAAAGCTCTCCCCTCGACTTAACGGCTCCTGGACCTACTGCTGCTGTGCAGTCATCGCTATCTCGCCCTTTTCTTATGAGCTTTCTATTGAGCCGCTGTTGAGCGTACTTTCATACATTGGTATTTTTAAATGCGAAGCATTTCTTAGCGAACCAAAACCATGTTGAGCGTTTCTATCTATCTATCTAGTCGCGAACGTCTGGGTGCTCTCATGATCGCCTCCTTAGCTTGGTGTAGGCCAAAATTGGCATGGGAGGGTAGGAGGGTTTGACGAATATGACTTTCTCGCGATGACATGAATAACGTGAAAATTCTGTCACACACGTCGTTAAACCCTTTCCTCCAGACACGTGTGGCACATAACCGCATACCACGGGCCGCGGTATGCGGGCATGCGCCACTGGTGATAAAGAGTTTATATCTATCCAAGAACGGCGAGAACAGACGTTGTTAATTTAAATCCGAGAGCGCTAGGAAAAACCGACATCGGCAGCGTTGGCCGGACGAATGCAAAGAACAAAATCAGGATCCCAGCAGGAATCGAACCCAAGCATTCTGCTTGGCAGTCAAGTATTCTACCATAAAGCCACGCCAGGTCTTAAAAATGCTTGGCAAAAGATGCGATGCAGGCGTAATTTCGGTGCAACGTCAATTGTGGTTGGAATGCTGGCTATCTAATCTTATAACAAAGCAATGGACATTACACATGTACTCCTACGATACAGGCGTCATGCCGGGTTAACGTCAATTGTGGTTCCAGTGTTGGCTCCGCTCTTATAGCAGTCTAATAAACATTCCATTTGTATTCCTATGATTCAGCAAGCTATATTCAAGCGTTGCCCAATCCCGGAGAAATACGCTAACGAAAGTTACGTAGGATATTCACATCATCGCACTGTAAAGTGCACTTCGTTTGGATAATACTGACGTATGTGCTCTAACGTGAGTGCTGACGTTACGTCAGACCATGAGTTACCTTTTAATCGCAAGTGTAGTCGACGTGCCTCGTAAGCTCAAGGTGTGCACGCAACTACTAGGCTTACAAAAACACGTCGATTGACCTCGTAACGCTTGGCTCAAAGCCAAAAATGCAGCATAGACTACTACTTGCTGAGTGCTTCGCATGAAAGCGATTCCCACAAAGCGTGATACCTGCCGAATTTTCTTTCTTTTTTCGTTCGTTAACGTATATACCTGCTTAGCCCGAAGTCGTTACAGCAGGAGGGTTGCAAGATTGAAAATATTCCTGTCTATCTTTTTTTTTCTTTGTCTACTTCTTTCTCTCTCTTTCGCTTGATGTTCTTCTCTGTCTCCTTCTTTTTCTTTCTTCATTTCTTTCTCTCTATTTCTCCCTTTCTCGTTCTTTCTGTGCTTCGCTTTACTCTCTCCCCTCATCCTTTTCCTCGTCCTCACCATCACATCTCTTCTCCTCACGGTCACCCCCCCCCTTGCTACGCTATACTGTACAAGGCTATGCTCTGCTCTGCTAGCGTACATGGACAGCCGAGTGGTTAGGATGATCGCCTTCGCATAAAGAGTATGTGGGTTCGAATCCCGCTGCGTGAAGAATTTTTTTTCGGCAAGAATTTTTCTCTTTCTGAATATCTCTCTTTCTTGCTCTCTGTTCATTCCTTTCTTTCTTTCTTTCTTTCTTTCTTTCTTTCTTTCTTTCTTTCTTTCTTTCTTTTGTTTCTTTCTTTCTTTCTTTCTCTCTTTCTTTCTTTCTTTCTTTCTTTGTACTCGTTCTCACGTAGCCACACAGTGGCACATGCCCGTTAAGATGATGATAGTTTTCTGCGATCGACTCATACTCATATGACAGGTGATTCCACTGAGAAATAGTTCTTACAAAAAAAGGTTGTGCACAGCTTCGTCCTGCCCTGGTATTTCCTAATTTGGCACTCTTATAAGCCGTTCAATATATAATTTGACGGTTTGAAGTACCTCGAGCTATCAGTTCCAGTTTTATTATTACTTTATTATATATCCTGTATGCATAATATATGTAAGCGAAATGTTTTTCGGTGCGAAGGGAGTGATTCTGAATTCAGCTCTTTTTCATCGCATTGCAAGTGTACTTCTAATTGTACACACCCAAGACGAAGCTGGCTCCTTCGTTTCGAATGTGTTTTCTAGTTTAATGTTCAGACAGGTACGATACATGCACCAAAGAGTATAAGCATATTCGAAGATAGGTCTCATACAAGATAGGAACGCCTTTCCTTTAGGGTGAGAATTTGCACATTTTAAATATATTTAACATAAATAAAGGCAACTGCGGCTTGGGCAACCATATAGGCGACAAGTGCACTCCAACAGCAGTCGCCCGAGAGCAGAAGGGAGGAAGCTTGGGCGTGTTGGTAGCTGTCGTACTTAGAAAAGCATACCGCAATAAGTGAACACGAGACAGGGCCTGTCTCGCCAAACATTTTTGGGCGCAAACTAAAACAGCACTTCGTCTTGTGGCTTCTTTCTTTGTCCTGTCCTAGCATTGTTTTCAGAAGTTCAGTATGTACCAACGAGTCTACAATAATGCTCTGTATCAGTTCTAAAAACAGACACAAAAGAGCGCAGTGAGCAGACACTGGGATGGGGCTCGTTGGTACTGATCCATAGTTTCTGTAAGCGTGAAGGACACGTAACACAATCGAAGGACACAGGACAAGCGCTTTTACTTTCAACTAAGGTTTTAATGGGCGTCACCAAATATATAGGTGTAGCCACCAGAAGGGAAAGGCAGAAAACATAGACAACATGGAAATAACAATAGTACAAAAAAGAGACATGCTATCGCATGGCAGGGTCCAATCGTTCTAACACGTGTCAAGAGCATATGCGCAAGCAAGGGACTTAGTTATGAAAAACTTAAGTGACATCGCAAGGATATCATCAGCAAAAGAAGTGCCAAGGCGCGCACTACGTCCAGCGCTTGTCCTGTGTCCTTCGATTGTGCTACGTGTCCTCGCGCTTCCAGAAACTATGAAGCGGTGAGTAGGACAGGTGCCATTGTTCCTTTGTGCGCGTGTTTTAGTTTGTGCCGAAGATTTTCGTGAAATGCGGAACTTCACCAACTAGCTCAGACCAAGATCCTGCTGGTCCTGTCTTATTCTTGTGTTGTGTTTTTTATTGCGCTGTGCTTTCTGAACCCAGCAGCAAAACAGTCGAATATTTAATCGTAAACTTCGTATCGAAAATATATCTGATTAAACGGTAGCTGGCATCACTTATTTGTTTCTTCTTAAAGGGGTCATGAACCACTTTTCCAAGTAATGATCTAATGGCCTCAGTATCGGAGTGTACTGCCTCCCGAATCGATTGCCGCAAAAATTTCTCGAATCCGTCAAGAATCAGCGGAGTTACGGGGGCTTGGCGCACGCTCCCAGCGCTTTCTCTCTTTTCTCGTGCCGACGAGCGCACTGGAAGCTAGACAGGGAGGGATGGCATGGGGGAAAGAAGTTACGCCAGCGCGCGTCATGAAACGCGATCGCTCTCCCGCTGTGATTCGCTTGCGCGAGTGCGGCGCCGGCAAGTGGCGGCATTCCGCGGCAAGAGCGCATCTGATCCGAACGCCGCTCTCGATTTACGTCGGCTATCGGCCAATAAGCATGCTATGTCTTTGCGACGTACAGCGGACAGACGCCCCGCCCACCGACGAGAGTGAGAACCGGCCTCTGTTTGAAAAGAGGGTGCCTGGGGAAACGGCAACTTCGCGCTCCGCTTGTGGCCTTTACGCGGCGCGCACGACTGTAATATTTGGCAGAGCAGTTCATAGCCGTGTCAGCTTTCCGCAGGATGTGTTTTTTCAATCAGCCCAAGGGGTGCTTCATGACCCCTTTAATAAAGCACACATGACCGCACTTTTATCCTATTGAAATTCATTTCGCACTTGCAACACTCTTTAAAATACGTTATAGATTTGGTTGTAGATAAGTGACGTCATATTTATGCTTTATTTCTTATGTGTAGTACAGTCATCCGCGAAGAGTTGCACATTAGATTCAATCCCGAAATTCATGTCATTATGCAAACAAGAAATAAAAAAGACCCACTGATACACCATTCCGGGACGCCTTACGTGGCCTGAAGATAATCGACTTGTTATCACGCATGACAACACGTTTATGGCTTTTTGACAAGTAATTCTTGATCTAACCAAAAACAGTTGAAAATATATTTGTTAATCGATGTTTTCACGCAGCAGAAAATGTCCGACTGAAATAAATGTTTTTTGTAGAACTACCAAAATATGGACTCTGTAGTTGCTAACCCAAACCAATCCTGACGCCGTCCTAATCTTTACCGTTCAGCGCAGAGACTTCTGAAGACGGGGCCATAACGAAAAGGAACCACACAGGTCCATGCTGCATCCTGTCCCCGTCTTCACAAGTCTCTGCACTAAATGCTCAGTATGCGTCTTACCAGCGTGCCAGAAGTCTACTATACGAATATTTTTGTCACTGTTAATTTTTCGTCGTAGTTATTTTTTATAATATTCCTCGATATTAGGTGCATTACTGCCAGATTTATTCCCTGTGGTGGCGGTATACGCATTGTCTTGCGTATCACTACCATTAAATAAATGTCTCGTTTTTTTTAATCTGAAATGGCCCCTTCATAGCGTCTGCTTGAATATGAAACGGCCAGTGGGTTTGTCAGACACTGCCAACGACAAATCATAACGATACCACCATGAGCACGAGGACGTATGCGACACTAAAGCCTGTTTTTATGCCCTTATAACACGCACACGTCGCGAGTGGGCTCACCTGCCGCGATCAGTCAGTTCTATTCAAGAAAACTCGCATTTTCATTAATCATTAGCTAACAGCGTTTAGCAGGTACTCCATATATTTACAAGTGCGCTTTCAGTTAGAGAGCATCGTGTACCAGGAGTCCTACTTGTATTAGTATTTGTTCCTGCAGTAATCCATAAACCTTGAGGGTTTCAATTATATAATTAATTCTTAAAACGATGACTATCAGTATATATGTGTCGTATGGAAAAGAATATTATCGCAAGGCTGTTAAGTGTAATTGTCATGCTCCTATTTAACGCTCAACGCAGTAAGCAAAGCTCTGCGAATTTGTTGTGTACCCGCCGCTTTACTCGAATTATTTTTAACTATTATAAACTGGCACAACAATTGCGAATAGTGGTTCGTGGAAGTTATAAATACTCTCCTTGTCTCACTAATAGTTCTGTTTTTATTATAGTCGCGGGTACGCGGAGTGAAAAGGAACGAAAGCCGACGTCAATAAGCCCGTTTATTGTTGTAGCCAGTGCCGTACTTGAAGCCGATCGATGGACCGCACGTCATAGAGCGCCGTTATTGAACTTCATGTTTGCACGGTAGATGCTCGAAGAAAAATGAAGGTTTCGCTGCTCGCGAAGTCATCAAGGACAAAAAGGAAGTCGTCGAACATCGAGACTCGCCCACAGGCAGGCTAGGAATAGAGCAGATAATGACATCCTAGTGTATTAAGCAATTAAGGAAAACTGTGCACAAGTGATCGACACAAAGGCCGCAAGAAACTACGCAAAGCAATAAAAAGGAGTGGATCCAGACACTGTAGCTTTGGAGCTGTCAATGAAGTTGTGCTTTACGTATCAAAGTGTCAGGAATAGGCGCAAATACAGTGCCGTGCCGTATGAAACTGCTGTGGTGGAAAGGTGCAGAATTACGCTGCTTCCATGGCCGGCGCGTGTCGTGAATGTGAGTCGTAGCCACGGGTTGTACCAGTCTTGTTCATGCACTAAGAACGCTATCAAGTGGTGCACTGAAGGACGACATTTTAACAGCCTAGCTGTTCAAGCCGGCCGTGATCTGTTCAACGCGAATAAAAAACCTCGGGTGGGTATGCGCCAGAGGAAAATTTCGAGCCACCCTACTGAGTACGGCAGGTTCGACCGTTAAACGAACACGTAAAAGAGAGAGAGAAGGAAGAGAGAGAAAGAAAGAGAAGAGAAAAATAAAGAGAAATAAAGGGAATAAAGGCATATAAAGGTTAAAAGACCGAGGAAGACAGACAGAAAGAGATAGAAAGACACAGAAACAAAAATGAGATAGAAAAAAGAGAGAGAGCGCGACACAAAGACAAAGAGAGAAATGAAGAGAAACAAATAGAGAGAAAGAAGCAGAGAGACAGAAAAAGAAAAGGAAGAAAGAGAAACAAGGGGAGAAACACCGAGAAAGAAAGAAAAGAAGAAAAAAAAACATGGTTCATCCCTCCGACATAGGGATCTTAAAACAGGAAAGTAAAACTTATCCTGAAAAAAGCACGCAGTACAGTGTTTATTGTACATTGATATAAGAGAGCTTGCACGATGCCTATTGGTGTTTGGCAGCTATAGCACCATTTAACGTGGATGCACCCACCATATGTTGCACAGAAAGAAGTCGGCGATTTCAGTGGAAGTCCCAGCTTGCAGCGAGGCTGTATCCGCGTAGCTGGTTAGATGGTCAACAGCCGTCACAATCCAACAATAGCCATTGGAGGTCACGGGAAGGGCGCCGTACAAGTCTATCTCGACAGCTTCGAAAGGCAAAGCGGGAGAAGGAAGAGGTTGCAGGAGGCCAAAAGGAGCAGTGGTGGGCCGCTTGCGGCTTTGACAGAGGATGTACGATGCAACATATTTGGGAACGGCTGAAGAGAGACCAGACCAGGCGGAGTGACTTCGTATTTTCTCGTAGGTTTTAAATGCGAAGCATTTCTTAGCGAACGTCAAGCACTTTGGGCATTTCTATCTATCTATCTATCTATCTATCTATCTATCTATCTATCTATCTATCTATCTAGCCGCCTACGTCTGGGCGCTCTCCTGGTCGTCTCCACACCTTCTAATATACCAAAATTCGCATAGCAGGGGATCAGTATATGGTGAACACGATTCACTGGTCATGACATGAATAACGCAAAATTCCTGTCACGTACGTCATGAAACCCTTTCCCTCAGTCACGTGTGGCACATACTCGCATACCATAGTTTATGCTATGCGGGTGTGTGCCACAGGTGATACAAAGTCTCAACCAACACAGTAAACGCGAACAGACACATTGAAACGCAAGGAAAGTGATAATAATAATTGTTGGGGCTTTAATTTTGACCATCTGGTATTCTTTACCGCTCAGCGCGATCGCACAGTACACCGGCATCTAGCATTTTGCATCCATCTAAATGCGATCACCACGACAGGGATCGAACCCGCGACCTTCGGGCCAGCATCCGAGCACAGTAACCGCTACACCACCGTGGCGGACACAAGGAAAGTGAGGAAGCTGACGACAGAACACCCCTGGATGACGCTCAAGTACCATGCACTCGTTCGCGTGGTCCGCAACGTGGACCACGTCGATTACGCAAAAACCGGGGTCAATGCTTCCTACAATAAATCTGCCGAGATAATTAGGCCTGTCATCATTACCGGTGTTTTAAACATTGATTTATGAGGACCCAACCACGCCTGGTCTTTATACTGCGTGAAAGACGGCTTGAATGTGGACAGGGCATCAAAATACCTCGCTGCAACGTGCAGGACAGGAGGCGTCATAGATCATTTCATGGTAAGAGGCATTCAGGATTTCCATCAGCTGTGCTATACCTCGCACTTCACTACACTTAGACCACTCATAACCGCGATCACGAACGGATCCAATTAACAAGTCCGGTCCAGCTGCTGGTGCTCACTGATCACGGTGATGATGACCTTGTTCAAGATGTGTCAAGAATCCCTTCTACACATAAACACAGGTTCGTGAAACGTGCGTGCGTTCCTGTCATAACAGATAAGTATAAGCATAACAACTGTAACGCAACTGTAACAATTGCAACTGTCACTGTAACGTACGTGCAGTGCGCCTGCGTGTGCTGCTCGACTGTTTGTATATCCAGGAGAACTTTGCTGAATGAAGCTTAGCTGCGAGTAACGCCTGTCCTGTGCATTTGTGTTTCTTCTTTGTGTTGTTCGGATTCGCGCTATCTAGTATTTAGGAATGTAAACCACATATCAGCTTACGGCGTCTACTTTTGGCAACACCCATTTTGCGGTTAGCGTCGTTACGGAACTGCAAACAACTTTATATATATATATATATATATATATATATATATATATATATATATATATATATATATATATATATATATATATATATATATATATATATATGTGTGTGTGTGTGTGTGTGTGTGTGTGTGTGTGTGTGTGTGTGTGTGTGTGTGTGTGTGTGTGTGTGTGTGTGTGTGTGTGTGTGTGTGTGTGACGTTATGAATGAGAGACGGGCCGTGGCTCATACGCCATGCATTTATTCTATTGCACGCGCCACTTCTTCATCCTCGGCTTCTCCCACCATGGCTCCATACGTCACATGATTCCCCCTCCCCTGAAACGAAGGCGTGAGTTACAAAGAACGAAAAGTAAACAAGCAGAGGCTTAGAAATGACAAATGTCAAAATAGACAAATCGTTCCATGTCCCAATGGAGTTCCGTAAACTAGCAAAAAGCTTCAGGAGAGAGCGCAGCAGTCCGCTGATGTCGAGAAGAGCTCTGGTGGGCGAGGCTGGCTGTTGCGTTCTGGAGGACACAAGCATGTCTTGCACATGGACACTGATGACAACACAGTTGTTCGACATGTCCCGGATGAATCGTATTGGAACACTTTGGAGCGCCGGCGGCTCGGATGTCGTGGGCGTCGGCTTGTCGTGACCGTTACACACGCGGTGCCTCTACTTATTCTATACGTTGAATGAGGCTGATGGGGCGATGGCTGTGTTCTTTCAGAAGAAAAGTGTTTGGTTTTGTGCCGGTTTTGTCGTTTGCTGTAGTGTTGCCTCAGATGGTTGATTTGTAAGCACAGTCTTGATACCTGACATTGAAGGCGTCTCTGACGACGTTCCTTTCGGTGAAGTTGTCTTGAATTTGATCGCTTCTTTGTTTTCAGCGAGGCATCTTGAATTTGTCTTCGGTTCAGTTGGATCGCTTTCAAACGTCTTTCCGATTGTGCCTCTGACATTTGTAGTTGTCCTTGCCGGAGTGCCTGTTGCTGTCGCTTAATTTGGTCGATTTGCTTGAGTAGGCCTTGCTGATAATGTTGCAGAAATTGCTGAGGCGGCAGCCCTTTTGGAGCATGACGCTGATTTTCTTGGCAACTTGATGTAGTGTGCACTTGGTAGCTGGTGCAATGCTTTTCGGGCAGTGAAGTTGGTGTGAGCTCTGTGACTCCTGCAACGCCGTTAATTACAGACGCTTGTGGCTGCCGGCAACGTTCGAGGTTTGATGCCTCTGAACTTTCTGTGTTGCTTCGACTCTCAGGTGGGTGTGGACTTGACGGTGATGCCGTAACAGGCGTGGCTTGGTCAGACTCTGATTGCGAAAGGTTGTCTCTATGCGCACCTACCGAGCGACGCTCTTCTGACGCATGAATCTGTACGGAAGGGACGTGGCTTGGTCGAGTATCTTCACAGTTCCTCAGCTCTAACCCGACCGTAGCGAGCTTGTGAGGTGTGAGGTGAACGTTGGGAGCAACTGCAGATCCACATGATGCAAAACCAGGTGGTGGGTGAAGTGTGCGATACGGGGAGCAGAGTGCATAAGGTGGTTCAGTAACATGAGTCCTATGGTTCAATGATGACGTAGAAAAGGCTGATTTTCGTACAGTAGCAAAGCCCGGCGGAAGACTGAGACTGACAGTCTTCCACGGAGACTGACAGTCTCCGTGGAAGATCTCCATGCCTTTCAGTGAGCGGATGCTTTAATCTGTCTGTGGGGAATCGCAAATTCATTCTTGGTGTTCGGATGCATGAAGACTGCTTTTGACTGTGACGACTGAGTGCGATTGTCTCCACATGGTTGTTTATAAGCAAGTCTTTGTCGTAGTCTTTAAAACGGGTAATCATCTCTTCTTTGATCTTTTTCCATGACTCGTTGTTTTGAAATATGTGTGTGAGGTAAAATCGGAATGCCTCACCAGTGACGTAGTCATTGAAGTTGGTGACCATCTCCCGTTCCGACCAGGATGCAGCGGTAGCGTGGAGCTCGAATAGGTCGAACCACTCCTGTACGGGTCCATCGTCCGCTGATCCGGTGTACTTGGGGATGTCAAGGTCAGTCGATGGTTCGGTCATGATGCTGGTCGCTGTGTTCAACAGGATCTGCTTCGGTGGTCTGCATGCGGTGAAGGTGTCTTGCTGAAGTCTTTGCTGATGTGCGGCTGATGAGGCGGCTGCCAGGTCTCCATCCTGTCGACTTGTGTGACCTTATGAATGAGAGACGGGCCGTGGCTCATACGCCATGCATTTATTCTATTGCACGCGCCACTTCTTCATCCTCGGCTTCTCCCACCATGGCTCCATACGTCACATATATATATATATATATATATATATATATATATATATACACCAGCATATGAGTGTGTTTATACCACTTCCACATTCCGTAACGTTTCGCTCAAGATGAAAAATTATGCCACAGTCACCATCCCTCAGAAGAGCTTGGGTGGGGGCTAGTTGGAACATACTGTAGGAAAATTTTTTAACGCTGCAAAGTTTAGGACCATCCCTCGCATGCTTCGCATAACATCGATTCCCACGGTACGTGGGATCTGCCGAATTTTTTGGTAGTCAAGATGACCGGCGGTGGGATCATCGCGAAATGTTTGAAGAATCTCATGTTGTAGAGAACGTGGTATAACTGGGACCCAATTGTCTCCATCAACGTTATGAACATAGCGATGTAACGCAGCACCCCTGCGAATCTTGAATGAATTAAGTTGTCGGCGCAGCCGGGCGTTGGGCGGAGCAGAAGTACCTTCCATGCGCGCTAGAATAGAGCGGCAGTAAGGGTCGACGCGTTGATGCGAGACAAGGACAGATGGGCTGCGGGATCTTAGCCAAATGAGTGCTGAGATGGGTAGAGCAGTCTCGGTGGGAGGTCGCGATGGGGAGTTACCATGGCTGGGCAGAGGACAGCGAGAGAAAGTATCAATGTCTTGGTGCTTCTTTCCAGGTCTGTAGGCGACATCGAAAACGTACTCCTGCAAGCGAAGCACCGAGCGACCAAGGCGACCCGATAGGTTTTTAAGGGACGAAAGCCAGCACAGTGCGTTATAGTCGGTAACGACTGTAATGTGGCGGCCATGGAGGTATGGGCGAAATTTTTGTACTGCCCAAACAACAGCAAGGCACTCTTGCTCTGTTATTGTGTAATTCTTCTCAAGTCGGAGCACTACTGACGTAAGCGACGACTCGTTTTCTTTCAATACAATTCAATTCAATTTTATTGCATCTCAAGTAAGAGGGCAGGCTCACTAGAAAAGTGACGTTTGTCACTTGAGGGGAACCCGAGCCTCGCTAATACATGGTAAGCAACGAGGACATGGGTGAATATAGACCATGAAACATAGGCAATGAACATAGACCGTGAAATGTTTGGCGCAGTACAAGTGGAAAGATGCACGTACAGTAATGCTATCTACAGAGACTAATCATTTAAGAAGCGCAAAATGACACGGGGACGAAGCATAGACACACACAGGACAAGCGCTTGTCCTATGTGTGTCTATGCTATTTCGCGCCTGCTCTACCTGGTGAGCGCAAGCTGTCTGCGTCGAGTGGGCGATTGGAGACCTGCGCGCCGGGTCCATCGACGGGGCAAGAAAAGAACGGCGATCGATCGCGCATGCGCCGCTTGTGTCATACTGCACGTTGTTTACATCCTCCTCCCCCTCACGAAAAAAGAAATCGTTACGAGGACAGAGTCTCCGGCCGCTGGCCTGCAGTCAGATCACGCCATGCCCACCGGAGACAGCATGTGAGTCCTTTCGCTGCTTCTTCGCAGCAAGTGCATTCGCATATCACACAGCAAACACGTGACTCATGTTGTTATTATAAGTTAGCTATAATTACGTTATAAGAAAACATCCAGCTCATGCTGTTTATTTTGTCTTTTTTAGATATACTGATCCACGTGTTGATATGTAACGAAGGAAAGTCGGTGTGGTACTAAGGCTCTGTCGACACACGTGGTGTGAGTGATCTGTATATCCTGGACTCAAAGATAATTTTCAATGATCTAAGTTGTTGTTTTCTCGCATAAGATTTCCAGAGCATTTCACCTGATTGTGCGCTCTTATGAATGGGAGAACTGTTTTCAAGAAGTTTCTCCATGTAGAAAACGCTAATACCTTTACCGGCGAGTGAAATGTGCTCTTTGTGAAAACAGCGAAAACAACTTGAACCGTTGCAAAGGAAACCTGCCATCAGCTTACATTCGTGGCCTACATACAAGCAAGAAAAGCAAGGCAAACCGAGCATGGAGTGAACTTGACCGTCCCCGGCCGCCCCGAGCCCATCAATCCCACGCAACCGCCGCAAGCGCAACCCCCTCCACGCTCTCACCACGAAAGAACACGCGCACTCTCTGCTCCCCGGCTGGTCCCTGAAAGGAGTTAAAGGTTGCACCTCGAAGCCTAGCTGTCACTCACCCTGAAGAAAGAATCGAGTTGATTCCGAACGGCGGGAAAGAAGCGCATTTTCAGGTTGGAATCATTTGAAAGTATTTATTAACCCAACCAGACATGCAACTCTGTCAAAATGTTCGGCTTTAGGTCTTTCGTGAATTGTACTTCTTTTTCTTTAACGACACTACTTATCTTGGTTCTCCTATGTCACTAGCCGCGTGTTTTAGGTGTACTGAACAAGTCCGGCCGGCTTGTCTCCAGTTGCGCGAACGTCCACAGCAGAAGAAATTGGCAAGTTTCTCAACCGGAAGCGCTACGGCCGCCGAGCTGTTTCACTATCCGCGCTAACTTCTGTATGAGGTCGACAGTAATTGTCTTCGCCAAATGTCATCAACGTCAAATGACATCAATGTCTGTATTAAGAGCCAAGTGCGTTTCCAACACGAACTGCACAGAACGTTCTGTGGCCACTCGTAAATGGTACTTTTGTAGGAAAAAAATAAAACAAGAGACGCAGGTGTATACAAGTGTCTGGGTGCGTCTGTATGCAGCAAAGCCGTCTTAAATCTCGCGTTTAGTTGAAATCAATCTGAATTTCTGGTTGTATGCGCCTTTTGGCGCCAATCATAATATTTATGTAAAACTCAATGAAACAGTGTTTATGAAATATGTAGGGACTTTACTTGTCATTACCACGATACAATTTCGAGGCAGGCCTCAGTGAGGGGACTTGGGATTAGCTAGACTAACTAGAGTTCGTTAACATGTACCTCGGTCAAAGTACTTGAATCGGTTGGTGGGTTTGTTTGGTGGCTGTGTTATCGGCTTGAAGTGCCAAAATTAAAGGCTATGAAAGACGCCGTAGTGGAAGGTCCCAGATAATATCGACCACGTGGGGTTCGTGCACTGACATCGCATGGCGCATGGGCCTCTAGCACTTCGCCTACATCGAAATGCGACTGCTGCGGCAGCGATCGAACCCACATCTTTCGGGTCGGCAGCCCTAATTACCGAGCCACCGCGGGGGATGTAAGTACACAGGTGTGTTTGCACTTAGCCCCCATCGAGATGCAGCCACCGCGGTAGGTAATCGAACACGCGTACCCGAGCAGCCGGACACCTTAGCCGCTAATGTGCCACGGTGGTTCGAGCGCCGCCTTTAAATCCAGTGCTCACTTAAACAAAAGGTTTCTTTGCATACTGCTCTAAAACAGCACTTGATATGATTCCATATGCCTAGTTCAAACTGATCCTTCATATTCACTATCAAACATGAAATCTCCTCCATATGAGACTGCAGCACGCGGACAATGCAGCCGAACTGCGTAAGTCCAGTACTTTCTCTCAGTGGTGAAGAACGGAACGGGGCACGTAATACGAGAAAATATGCAGATTAATTGGGACATTGGAAGATGAATCACACGAGGCACGTTAGGACTTAGGCAGCAGTGCATACAGATAGCTGCCTTGTCGCCGGCGGCTAACGGTGTGGCCAGCTCGAAAGCAACACGTTATGCCCATTGATAGGATTATGTCGATCATATAAACCCGAGCACACGATGTGACCATTAGAAAGCTTTATTAAAATATCAATGGGTCACAGTTCTACTAAATGTCGTCGTAATTGGGAGCAGTCGACAGCTGAAGCAGAATGCCGCACAATTACACCATTCATACAATTGCAGATTTCTCCGTGCACAATCGCGGGTGATTGTTAAAGGCCAACTCCGGCGATTTTTGGCCATGTCAAAGTAATGGTGCTTTTATGTTCCTGAGACGGTCCTGTTACGGGCCCGATTGCAGAAATGCTCGGCAAATTGGAGAATAATTTTAAATAAGCAAAAAAGCGCAACACCGAAACCGAAACCCAACCGAGTGTACTGTCTACGTATGACGTAGACGTTGTTACGAACGAACCGGAAGTCGTGCAAGGCATGCCGGTCACGCCGGCGCGGAGTATGAAAACTGTGACAGCCGGGACGACCAGCGAAGCGCCGGCCAAACCAACGCTGTCGGTCGCCTTGTGCACACCAGACGCTCGCTGTAGCGGCCTCAGCGCCGAAGTTAGCGGTGCCCTCGGCTGCGTCACTTCCGCCGCCTTGCCAATACTGACGTCACAGACACAATGTTGCCAATAATTGTGGGAAGCCAGGAGGGCGTTTGCAGACAATCTTTAAAATTCATTTGCAAACAATCTGCGCATGTCTCAAGCCTGTAATTTGGCAAAAATGACGGAAACGTGCAAAGGAACGTACCCAGCGAATTTCACTGAGATCCATCGACCTCGAAAAATCGCCGGAGTTGGCCTTTAAGGAAGAAACTTGCTTGTTTAAATCGGTGACTTTTGTTCAATTTAGGCGGCTTAGCTTTGGAACTTTCGCAGGTGTCTCGTCAGATGCAGAAGTGTTGTAGGCAAAGTGTGGTAGAGTGTCGCTATTTCTGTAAGTGGAAACTGTATGAATGTATGTTATCAATATGTGACAAGTTTAGTTTATATTCGTGCTTTAGGAGCTTTTTTTGGCAACTGATTGACACTGTTGTGCAGCGTCTACGTTGTGCAAGTTTACTGCGCCATAAATATGCTCATTCCTGGAAAGTACACACAAGAGCTGTAGTTTATGTTTAATTTGACATTTAAAATAAATATCTCGCCAGTCTTCGGTCTTTGTGCGGTCTCAAAGCGCATAAACAGCAACTCTCAAAACTTATTTTTATTTCGGCATTTGCGTTCAGTCCTCAAGTGCGTAGTCGACACAGCACGCACACATAGCTACTGAAAGATTGCTACTTCAGAGACAATAGTCGTCTCTGGTGTCCAGAGAGTTATGGGGCGTCCTGAGAAATTGCTTACTCCCAGGGAACTAACACACAATAATGCCAAGGAAAGTGTAGGGGATGTTGTTTCTGATAATTGGGATATAAATGTCAAGAAAGAAAAGTGGACGAGAAGAAAACTTGCCGCCGGCAGGGACCGAGCCTGCGACCTTCGAATAACGCTTGCGATGCTATACCACTGAGCTACGGCGGCGGTCAGCCTCCCGTCCACTTTTTGGGGTATATATGTGCATTTAAACCTACGAATGTTAGTTAGCGCCAATCGCAGCCAAGGCGGCTATTGTGGAACACTCTTTTTCTGTCTTTTGGCGTCACGTAACACGTGCACTTGTTACGAGCTGGCCGCTGATCAATAATCCCTCGCATACTACCTGAAGGCACCAAGTCTGTCAGAACGAGACCCTCGCTATGAATGAAGGAAAGAAGATGACTTTTAAGGGCTCGTTTTTCTAACAGACAATAATGCCAAGGAAAGTACAGGGGGTGTTGTTTGTGATAATTGGGATATAAATGTGAAGATATAAAAGTGGACGAAAAGCTAACTTGCCGCCGGCAGGGACAGAACCTGCGACCTTCGAATAACGCGTCTGATGCTCTGCCACTGAGCTACAGTGGCGGTCATCCTCCCGTCCACTTTTTTTGGTAGATATGTGCTGTAGCGAAGCGTTCGAACTCAGTAATGGGTCGTCCTCTCGAGCACCTTCTAGTGGGTCGTCCTCTTCTCTGAGAGCACGCCCCTCGTGCTGAGAGTCGGCCCCGCCTTGACTGTTGCTGTCGTGCATCGTCGCCGAGTGCCCGCTAAAAACGTCTTTACATATCTATTTAGCCGCCTACGCCTGGCCTCTTCGTGGTCATCTCCACAACTTCGTAGCTAATGAAATTGGCTAAGAGGAGTTCAGTGTATGGCGAACGTGAAGAACGTGACATGCTTGTCGCGTACGTCATGAAGCCCATTCGCACAGTCACGTGTGGCACATGTCCGCATACCATGGGTAGCAGTGTGAAAGGTATGCGCCGCAGGTAAAACTCAAGAACAGCGAAAATAGGCATTGAAAGTTTTATAAGAGAATCATCATGATTGTGGGGGTTTTACTACCCAAAACCTTGATTTGATTAGGAGACGCGCCCTATAGAGGGTCTCCGGATTAATTTCGCCACGTGGTGTTCTTTCTTTACTATGACCCAAGTTTGAGCACACGGGTGCACTTTTCATTTCGCCTTCATCGGGATGCAACCACCGTGGCCAGGAGTTGGACGCACGCCCTCGAGCTTACCAGCGCGACGTGCTAAGCTGCCACGGCGGGTAATGTTACGGACCAGTGCTGGGCAGTATCGAAGATACATGTATCTTAGATACTATCTTAGATACTCTATGCATAACTTGTATCTGTATCGCGATACAGTGAAGAAGAACGGCTATTTGGGCTAGTTGGTTAGTATGCATATTGAAAGGGTGTGCAGCGCAAGCACGGTAGTGCTGAAGGAAAGGTTTAAAAGCGAGGAACGGAAAGCAAAGAGGGACGACACGAGCGCTGAATACTAACTGGTTTTATTGCTCACGACACACACGTACATATATACACAGAGGTAAAAACTTTTTCCAAGCAGACGTCAGCAACGTGACACCATTCGGTGCCATGTCCGATAGAACTAAGGTAGAATGATAACTATTAAAAGATTAACCCTTATCCAAAAGCGCGAATTCTTTTTCATGCAAGGCCACCGAAGGCTGGCTCACGCATTCACCTTCATATTTCCTAATGTGATACGCCTCAGCGATTTCTCGTGTTAGCTTCTCTTTATGGCGTTCCAACACACTCCCAGCATGAAATTGAGGCTGACAGCCGCAACTTTTGCAGTGCATCACAAGGTTGGAAATTATCCCTTCGTATAGGTCATTCTTATGTTCCCCTAACCTCTTATTTATACACCGCCCAGTCTGTCCTATGTAACTGCGCCCGCACGTTAAAGGAAGCCTATACACCACGCCCATGGATCATTCTACAAATTTATTTGCATGTTTTACTGCGCATGCCCGTTTCCTCACACTTGACATTTCACTAAGGCGTTCATCCGTCAGCCTAAAAATCTGACCGACTTTGCACGGGGCTGATAAAACCACATCCACACCGTATCTCGGCCCAACGTTTTTCAGCCCGTGAGATATTTTGTGGAAATATGGGATGACATCCACTCTTTTCTTTTCTTTCTGTCTTTCTGTTTTGGCTTGCTTTTGTTTTACTTTCTGCAGCAATTTTTCGCACACAGATGAGATGACGAATTTTGGAAAACCTGCTGAAAGGAGCCTGTTTACTTGTGTTTTTATACTGTCCGTCACCAAGTGTAGGCACGATTTAGATAAGCTCGCGCTTATGGCCGAAGAAGCAATCAACCTTTTTACCAGTTTACTATGGTTGGAGGCATAGTTTAACATAGGCTTAACACCTCGCGGTTGTTATTCCCAGCAAACGTAATTTGGGAATATTCTGATATTAATATCTAGGAAACGCAACCCCGTGTTCTTTGAAAGCACTTAAACAAGCTCGGCCAGGTCTTTTTCATTTTTTACGGAAGGCTGCAGGAAAATTAAGTAGTCGTCCACATATCTGAAGGCGACTTGCACCATGCCTTCGAGTTTTTCTTTAAGAATCAAGTCTACCCTGGTAAGAAATGTTTCACTTAAGACCGGGGCGACTCTTGAACCTATGCACACACCCGTGCGTTGTTTATAAAAAGACCCACCCCACGACACAACGGTGGAATCCAAGTAGAAAAGCAACAGTTCCATGAAACAACTAACACTGATGCCACGTTCATTGATGAACACATCTTCGTGGTTATTCTTGGTTATACAATCTCTAACATATTGTAACAAGGTGCTCTGAGGAATGGAGTAATACGGTCAACAACGTCGATGCTTATCGTCGGACAACCAATAGGATTATGATCCTTTAGATACGTGACGACCTCCTGCGAATTACGCGCGCGGTAGGGGTCTTCAATTACTAGACTAGAGAGATGCTTCTGTAGATAACCTGGCTATATCACGCATGATATCTCGGGTGACATCTAAGAAAAGAGGGATGAAGGAAGGAGACACCCTTCGACTTGTTCGAAGCCTGGTGGTAAGCCGCATAACATATAGCCTACCTTATTATAATCTCACACAATCTGAGACCAGACAGGCCGACACCCTCTTGAGAATGGCATTCAAGACTGCTCTCCGTCTGCCGACCAGTACATCTACTGAGAAATTGATGGCACTGGGGCTTCATAACACCCTCAGCGAACTTGTTGAAGCACTTCACGTCTCACAACAACAGAGACTTGAGCGTACTCGCACGGGCCAACAGGTCCTAAAAACCCTAGGATTCCAAGCCTCGACAACGAGAGCCCAGGAAACCTGCGAGATACCTCGTCATGTCCGGGAGGGCTATCACGTTGCCCCAATTCCACGCAACATGGACCCCAACCTGCACAGCGGCAGAAGGAGAGCAAGGGCCCAATACTTCCAGAAAACCTATAGATTCCAAACTACAGCCCGTTTCACGGACGCTGCCACGTATGGGACGACGACTAAAGGAGCAGTGGCAGTGGTATGCGACTGCCGAGGCCACATAACCTCTGGAGCATCTGTCCGCCCTTGCAAGATCACAGAAGCCGAAGAGCTGGCCATCGCACTTGCCATCCGCGAAGGCCTGCATGCAAACAAGCCGCTGACAATACTCACAGACTCCCAGCAGGCCTGCAGGAACTTCCTGCAAGGCAGAATTGGTGTGCCTGCGGCACATGTCCTTGCACAAATACCAAGAGAAGGCAAGGACGACTCCTACATACAGACCGTCATATGGATACCAGGCCACTCTGGCATCACGGGTAACCTGCACGCCGACCGGGCAGCTCGAGGCTTCGTACACAACCGAGCGCTCCCTACGTCGACTGCAGCGGACCCGGAGCCAGTTGACCTCCAGTATGCCACAATACTGAATTACCACAGAGGGCGACGCCTAAGGTATCCACCACCTCATCAAAAGCTTGCGACGAAGGAGGCCACTGCATGGCGTAGACTCCAAACCGGAACCTACAAAAACCTACACACACTACACCGCATGCACCCCACATCTTACAGGGATGAATGCCCATGGTGCGGGGCCACACCAACCCTGTACCACATTACATGGGAGTGCACACTACACGACCTCGAACACCACAACATGAACACCTCATGTGAGCAATGGGAGGCACTGCTGCCCAGCCCGGCCCTCGACGACCAGATCAGGCTCGTTCAGAGAGCAGAGCGGATGGCAAGAGCCAGCGGAGCCCTGGACTAAGGGCCCCGACCATCAGCAAGGCCCCTACGAGGCAATCCACAGGAGCTTTGCCTGTACATAAATAAAGTTTGTCATCATCATCATCCCAAAAGCTTCTGCCAGGTTTCCCTTTCAGAAACAATCGCACGCAGTGGTTGTTCTGGCTTGTGGCTTTTTATGGTGAAAAAATATACAATTCCTGTAATGGTGCTTTCTGTACGCTGCGTGCTAAACCTAGCAAGTTCCCAGCTTCAAGACGATCTACGGTTTCTTTCTTAATTTTTGTACTTTTAGCTGAAACTTTCACAAAGTGTTTATCAACAGCCTCTGTAGCTTTCCGCAGAAAAATTTCATTCCGTAAGGTTACTAAAACACCTTCCTTATCCGCCTGAAGTACTCGAAGGTTATTCGTGGATAGGAACCTCGAGAGTGGTTTTAGACACTTAGACGATCTTAACCTACACCCACCTCTCACGAGGACGTCGACGCATTCTGAAGTGCACCGACAACGTTCATTTTCAGGCACGCGGGACGACACATTCCTTGCGAGAGCCACCTTTACAGCGCCACGGAGGGAAGGCTCCAGGTTGAACCTCGGTCCCAGGCGTAGCGTTTGTTGAAACCTCTCAGAATGGGCGTGTCCCCCAGGTTGATGAACGTCCCCGCCTCGCTGGAGTGCCTGCCCCGCTTTGGCAAAAGAGGCCGCACGGCATTCCACAGAGATTCCGTTGCCAATTCAGCCTCATGGTAGCACCGTCGGTACAGTTTCTCCCGGTTGCGACCTGTCTGGCACCGGCCACAGGAAACCCGGAGGCAGTCCCTGTAGAAGCGCACTTGTCGCCAGTATTCTGACCGGATGATCTTGCACATCCTTTTTGTGTGTCCCCTGGAAGGGGCCAACTTCCCGCACAAGTTACGCACAAGTTATCTAAATCGTGCCTACACTTGGTGACGGACAGTGTAAAAACACAAGTAAACAGACTCCTTTCAGCGGGTTTTCCAAAATTTGTCATCTCATCTGTGTGCGAAAAATTGCTGCAAAAAGTAAAACAAAAGCAAGCCAAAACAGAAAGACACAAAGAAAAGAAAAGAGTGGCTGTCATCCCATATTTCCACAAAATATCTCACGGGCTGAAAAACGTTGGGCCGAGATACGGTGTGGATGTGGTTTTATCAGCCCCGTGCAAAGTCGGTCAGATTTTTAGGCTGACGGATGAACGCCTTAGTGAAATGTCAAGTGTGAGGAAACGGGCATGCGCAGTAAAACATGCAAATAAATTTGTAGAATGCTCCATGGGCGTGGTGTATAGGCTTCCTTTAACGTGCGGGCGCAGTTACATAGGACAGACTGGGCGGTGTATAAATAAGAGGTTAGGGGAACATAAGAATGACCTATACAAAGGGATAATTTCCAACCTTGTGATGCACTGCAAAAGTTGCGGCTGTCAGGCTCAATTTCAAGCTGGGAGTGTGTTGGAACGCCATAAAGAGAAGCTAACACGAGAAATCGCTGAGGCGTATCAGATTACTGCAGTAGGGTACGGATTTGGGCTGGTTGGTGCATGACTTCACGTAGAAAACAGCGCTACGGGACGGGACAAAGAAAGGGCACAAACACGGCGCCGTGTTTGTGCCCTTTCTTTGTCCCGTCCCGTAGCGCTGTTTTCTACGTGATGTATCAGATTAAGAAATATGAAGGTGAATGCGTGAGCCAGCCTTCGGTGGCCTTGCATGAAAAAGAATTCGCGCTTTTGGATAAGGGTTAATCTTTTAATAGTTATCATTGTACCTTAGTTCTATCGGACATGCCACCGAATTGTGTCACGTTGCTGACGTCTGCTTGGAAAAAGTTTTTACCTCTGTGTATATATGTACGTGTGTGTCGTGAGCAATAAAACCAGTTGGTATTCAGCGCTCGTGTCGTCCCTCTTTGCTTTTCGTTCCTCGCTTTTAAACCTTTCCTTCAGCACTACCGTGCTTGCGCTGCAAACCCTTTCAATATGTATCGCGATACGTCTCGAAAGACGAGCATCTGTATCTGTATTTCCGATACATTCGATAATGTATCGTGTATCTTAAGATACAAGATACTTCTATCGCAACACAACCGTGCGAAACAATAATCGCGGGCCAAGCTCCGCTTCTCAAGCTGGTACTCGTGCCTCTAAGCCATATGAATAAGTCATAGGGCAGTGACGCAATTTTATTTTTCCGCCAGAGTACTCCATTGAGGGCAGAAGACGAGGAAGACAAGCGCGCGGACGTCTACGCCCAGCCCACGCAGCTTTAGTTCTCTCGATTTCTTTTGCCAATACCGTGACACTTGCTGTTAGCCACTGTCCTGCGCGGCGTCTATCGCGCAAATTCTGATGTTGCTACAGTGTCGTTACTGAAGATTCTCTTGCCTCTTGCTCCGTAACGAAATATGATGCCTGCAAGAATGCGGTCCTTCGCGTCGCGTGGATTTTACATATCAGCGATATGAAGGATCTCGTGGATGTAAGGTTGACTTAGATGCCATTAATTACCTTTTATGCAAATAAGATTCTAACAACTTTAGCACCACTGGTACTGATCCTACATCTAAAAGAGCAAGCGTTTACCTAACAGCAAATATCTTGGCGTACCGTATTTTTCACTTCTTGCTACATTCATTCAAAGAATTTATGAAATCATAATTTGATTACTAGCACAAGTGCTTTCTTAGCCGTCATTTTGCATCCCATGCATTACCTAGGTCTCTGCACTGTTTTTCCGGTCTGCTCAATGAATTATGTCTCCTAAAATAAGACCTCTGCCTTATTCTTCTGTCTCCTTTATTTCCACTCCTGTTTACACATGTAGACGTTGCCAAGGCGATTTCGAAAACACATATATGTGGGCGTACCTTCAGTAAATAGTACAAAACATTCTGCTTAACGCTTAGGAAAATAGCGAAATTAAGTTTGCATTATAAGAATAGAAATCATTCGGAGCCATCTCAAAGACGTTAGGAAGGGGATTCGACAAACGTTGTTTTACTGAATGCTCCGTTTTACTCATGAGCGTCTCAACGAGCTGTTTCAGGCAATTTCCATAGGCACTGAATTTTCTATTGTCTCAACAGGTAAGTTGACGATACTTCATGGTCACAGCTGTTAAGGGCACCGTCTGTATTGTGTTTCAGTACTCATTCAATGCGAATGTTTGATACAGAACCAACTCTCTATTTTACTTATATCTGTTTTCCCGTTTTAGGAAATCTTAAATATTTTTCACATTACTAATCGCCACGTAATGGGAGCTATAAGCGGCAATAGAGCGAATAGCGGTGCTGTCCTGCGACGCTCTGTGGAACTGTACAATACGTCTGAGACGTTTCTGTGTTAAAGGGCCCCTCACCAGGCTACATAGCAAATTTTAGTTAGACGCTGGAAGTTGTTGTGTGCCGAATGGAGAGCACTATGCCGCAAGAATTTTTCAAATCGCTCCATTCGGAGCTGAGAAAAACAATAATTTGTAACGGCGCGAAACCATGAATAGAGGAGGCGAGTTTCAAACCCTTGCCACTCGCCCCGTGTAGCCTTAGCAAGCGAAATCCCTTCCCTGCCCTCTTCACTTGACACATACGCATGAACACGTCATGCGCATGCATGGTAACGTGCGCATGACGTGCCCGAGCCAGCCCGAGCACGCGAGCGGCGTTGCACGGACGCTACCTTTTTTTTTTTGTTATGCAGCGGCCGTGGGAGTTTTGTCGGCATTCTCTATGCTGTACTGCCTGTTTCTGCGGGACGGGTATGAAAGTTGAGACATTTGTACGGGCACGAGAGTGGCGGTATCATGAGCCAGTGCCGCATTAACGTTTACTTGGACGCGGTAGAATAAATGAGCATAATGAGTGCTCGAACGCGCCAGAACATTACTTTCGTTTCCAGGGCTGGCGTCTGCTCGATGCGCTAACCGCGGGGACACGAACGCATAGGAAAGGGAGGCACATTAGCCCCGCATCTCGCTGCAATTCACGAAAAAAAATTTAAAAGACGCACACATTCCCTTTGTGTGTCTCATTATTTCTCTCAAGTTTTATTAATCTATCCAAGCAGCAAAGTGCACAAACTACACATGTCATGCCAAATAATTATCGCAGCGTCACGTGCTGCTGTTGGCGACGTCAGAGCACAGTCGTCTACGTAGAGGAGCGACGTCACAGCACTACCATCTACGTAGGGCCATTTTCTTATGTACGTCATCCCCTCATTCTCTAAAGCGCGCGCCCGCGAGAGGAAGGGCAAGCAGCGTTCACCTTGAAATTTGACCCATTTCCGCGGCGCGTAGCGTTGCAAATTTTGGCAGACGTGATCGTGAACGCCCAGTGTATGCATTGCGCTCGTTAGCTCAAAATTATCAAACCTGGTGAGGGGCCCTTTAAGCATGTTCTCTCGTTGAAGAAAAATTGCTAAAAAGATTGCACGTTAGTGAGTATATCAACAAAGATTCCTTTACGCCAGCAGATAAGTAGAACATGAAAATTCATTGCAGTTTTGCGTCATCTACGTGTACACCAGGGGTCTCAAACTGAGCTTATCGCCAGCGAGCCGCAGTCGCGAAATTCAGTTGCATAGGCCGGATCAGTGAAGATGGTGGGAGAGAGTTTGAACAAAATGGCGTTTGAAAGGAAGCCTTTCCCATATCTCATATATAGGTCATTTCTGAAGAGTATTTGGTCAGGATTTGAGGAACATCGATACGGAGGTGCAGAATGACTGATATCTGGACGCGGATTCTCAAATATATAGATTTTGTTTCACGGTTATGTTTCAGCTCATGGTGACCACATGTTCCTCACGAAAGGAATGCTCGAGACCAGTCATGCCTGCGCAGCTCACGAACATACTTATTTAGAAAATAAAAACAAATGGTACGAAGACGGTCATGTGTGCGGGCGGGGCCGCTAGCAAAAGGTCTCAAACCCCTTGTATACACCATGCGCCCCCCCCCCCAAAAAAAAATCGCTACGAGTGCTTGTTGCTGTCCGGTTATACGGTATTGTGCAAACGGTCTTTTACGGACAAGGTAAAAGTCCACACCGGTATTTGCGCCGTCGTGCGAATGCTTCTTATTGAAGTTATTGTGATTACTTGGCGACCCGCTAGATGGCCGGCAAGCTGTGCAGCGACTCCCATCAATTGCGAAAATGACAAGCAAGTCAGCGAAGTGTACAAAGAGTTGTCCTGTGAAGAAGCTAAAGCAAACCCCAATAAGTTACTTTGGAAGGAAACTAATGTACTTTGAGCAAGAAGGGCAAATCTTTTGAGACACTAACAGACATTTCATTCAAGTGAAACAAAATAGGTCACAGTTAAGAAATTTTCAAGCAGACATTTTCGTGCATAGGCGTTTGCTGCTACATTACATGGATCTATAATAACAAATTTGAGAATGTATCGAAGTATCTTGAGATACAATTGCCAAGTATCGTATCGGATACAATTTTTGCGGCAGTATCTTGTATCTGTATCTCCAATACTTCTTGTCTGAGTATCTCGTATCGTATCGCGATATAATTTCAAAGTATTTTTGCCCAGCCCTGGTTACGGTACACTTTGCGTGGGTTGAACGAGAGAATGGCATACCACTTAGTACAGTTGCTCACTTTGATGTAGCAGACAACGACGAACGTGCTGAAGTAACCCTCCACTAGTAACGAAGCGGTGCAGATCCTTAATAAATGCATTACGTGAGATGTTACGCAGCTACTTGCTGACTTCTTCACAAATAATCGATTTCCGCAAGCCGTGCGATGGGCCCGAGTTCTCCCGCTATTGTGTTTACTCTGAAGTGCGCGCCGCGCCTTTCATCTGTAGCGCATCCATCAAATGAATTTTTTATTTGTACGTGCAAAAATATATCCACAAGAAAATAGAGTATGAGCAGCACGCTGCGATCAAAATTTCGAATTTGCACAGATATCTCCCACTCGGTGAAACAAGTTTAAGGCCACTTAGAAATACGCTTAGAAAGACGGCTATGTTCGCATTTTTAGAACAACTTTCCGTGACGCACGGATAACAACGCCTCAGCAAATGAAATAACAAAATACTAAGCTCTCGAACTAGGTCAAGGACTCGTGGCAAATTATGCGCGGTCGATAACACTCGGGTGGCATTTGTTCCCGTTACCTGTGCTGATTGGTCGAAAAGACGTTTCGCTTCCCTAAAAAATAATTAATTTACGCTCAGATAGCGTGTCTTCAACGCTGAATAGTGATAGCAATGAGAACATACTGTTACTTGTAGTTATTAGTGGTAGGCTTATTAGTGATCAGTGTCTTGAACTAGACAACAGCTTGGGCACTCTATTTGTCTACGTTTAACAGCAAACAAGAATAAACGAAAGACTAAAATAACAACGGAAATATGTAGGTTCATATATAATGCACATAACGAAAAGTAATAATGGTGCAACAGAATTTTAAAAAACTTAGAGACGCGGTGTGAGCTGGCCTTTCTTGCTCTGTGGAAACGGTTTTACATGAATCCACGATACTCCCAGCTGCCTGTTCTCGGCAGCGAAGTTCGCCAACAAAAGCTAAGGATATTGTACGTGGTCATGCAATAAGGAGATGCTCTTACGTACGATAGAAACACGCGCTTAGTGCGCCAACGCTACCAGTCTTCGCCATTAGTTTTCAAACAAGAGGCGAGATTTGTGCTAGCAGCAGGCACAAGCATTGTCATAAGGCGGTACAGTGATTGTCTGCAGCCGTGACACCAGCGAAGCGTTTAAAAGCCTCAGCAGCTTTGCGTGTGCCGTGGACGCTTCCGACTGCGAGAAGTTCGTGCCTAATATCAATGAAATTTGTCATCGCGCCGCTAATCAAGGACACGGCATTGATCTACAATGGCTGTCGAATCAATGTTACATCAGTGGTAACCACCTCGCCGGCGACGCTGCCCGATGTGCCTACGATGGAGCGTCCGCACTATTCATACCCTTGTCAGGAGTAGATGCTGCTAGAGAACTTCGTCACATCGCGCATAATGCCATGCTTGCGCACTGTAATTCCCCGCTTAACTCCAATCGTCCTCCACAGAACCTTGAATTGTTACTCCAGCTACAACTGCCATCTAGATTTCTCGACGTGACGCTACAATGCTGTGCCGGTTGTGAATCGGTGTAGCCTTTACCAACTCATTTAGCCATCGCATTGGCATGGCAGATTCACCCATGTGCGAAACCTGCAACTGTGTAGAGACTATTGAACATTTCTTGCGCCACTGTCCCCAATTTGATGAAGATCGCCGGAATCTCCAGTGTGCCTTGAGTAGACTCGATGATGGGCCCTTTAATGAAGGAAAGATCTTGGGAGCCTGGTCGCACAGCACATCAGCCCAGAAAGCCACACGAGCCCTCCTGCAGTACTTGAAAGCAACTTCATTCAATGACCGCCTGTGAAACTCGGCATTGTGTATGTGATGTGAAATGTGTCTATCCTCTGTCTCTCTATTACTTCCTTATTCGCCTCCCCATGTGCAGGGTAGCAAACTGGACGGATACGCTAGTTAACCTCCCTACCTTTCCTATGTTCCTTCTCTCTCTCTCTCTCTCTTAGCAAATATTTCTTAGTATACGCTATGCTTATATTATTTCAATAGATGGACTCGTTTTAAGAACCTTACATGTGTTCCCCTGCCTACTCGGCGATAAATGGCACGAGTGAGAATCTCAAAGAGATAATACGAGCAGCATCGCTCACGACTGAATTCTCCGAACCATTTACTTTTAGGGTCGTAGCGGTCCAAACTTTTCGGGGCGTAAAAACCACTAACAGTTTATTTTATGCCGGGAAGATATTACTAGCTCTAGTCCGCCGGGGTCAGGGCTGGTGGGCAGCCCTTGCTGACGGACGCGGCAAACATTGCTCCCGGGATTGGACGGCCGAACTCACCGCTACGTCGCCTGCCCCTCACCGTCCTCAGAGGTGGAGGAGATAGTGTGGGGGCGCTGGCGGCGAGCAGAGACAGAGGACACAGAAGAGGCGCTCGGGCTCGGCGCGCTCGCTGGAACATTGGGCAGTAAGTGCGCGGGGCTCGGCCATTAAAGGTACGTTCTGATCTGGCTCCCACCGGCTCCCTTTCCTCACACAATGTTAACCTCGCCGAGTTGCACGCGATAGTTTTTTCGGAGCGTAGGAGTTAAGCGCTGTGTAGGGGACGAATGCCGGCGAACTTGAGGCGGTAGATATTAACGGCGTTCCTGTGACTGCACGTCAACAGCTGAAACTAGCATTTGAAACGATCCCATTGGAAGCGGGCTCATGAAGACGCTCCGTGAAACGATGTCGTTGCCTTCACAACAGCGCCAAGGTCCCGTGCAGGACTAAGACGACTGCCAGCGACTGTTGTAGTGGGAGACAACGTCTTCTATGCAAGTACACCTGAAGTTTATTGGTTGATTGGCGGCCGTGCTCAAGGCACCGGTTGCTTGCTAGGTAGAACTGTTTTTAGTTAAATGTCAAATGAGTACTTCCGCGAAAGCAAGCCATTGACGGACCATGGTACGCGAACTGCTGATGTGCGATTACCAGGATGGACGGTGAGCATGCTGCCTGGTGGAATGCCTGAAAGAACCGGCGCAGATAAAATAACCTTCAGTTTGTCTTGCACAATACGATCGAAATTTCGGTAGGTCTACGCGCGTAGTAGAAGGCGTAGCCTAAGTAAATGGCAGGTAAAATGGCGTCTCTTCGCTTGATCAAAGCGCTTATATTATGTACCTAACCGTCGACCATAACGTCTGAGATCAGCTCTTTCAAAGTTTCAGCGGCATTTTTTTTTGTTATGTGATACATTTTAGCACAGCAGTGTTGAGAGCCCATGTCGCAGAAAAGCCGGTGTCGGTGTTGGCAGCGTTTCCCGTGAGTGATAAATCGGCGTTTTACCTCAGCAAAAAATCGCGATGAACGTAAAGAAAAGATCATGGTGAGAGCGTAATGGAACCCAGGTATTCTGCATGGAAGGCAAGCATTTTACTACTGAGCCACGCCAGTGCTCGAAACTGCTCCGAAAAAAAAAAGAAACCCCGCTAAGGTGCCATGTCGGACGAGGAGTCCCGTTAATTTTGCGCGTCAGAATCGCGTACTCGCCCCACGCGTAACACCACGTGAGTTGCTTATCGAGTGGATGGTTGAAAGCTGCCAACTGATTTCAAAAGGCTCAGATATCATTCACCATTATCAGCAGCATCATAAACAAGGTGTGTATCTACGTTGTTGCGTGTATTGCCTTACAACGCGCAGTGGTTATTTCGCTACTTGATTGCTGCACGTAGCCTAGAAGAGTTTGCAACACCCAACGTCAGGCTCAGAAACATTATTGCCCTCACAGCACAGTTGAGGCGTTCACGGAAAAGCGAAGCATGTCAAGCGAATGAGAAGGCGCGATGCGAACGAAGCCGGATTACGCTACCGCGTGGCGCTCTTAGAGGCGAAGCTTAATCTAGCTTCAATTTTCTGCAGATTCGATCACTCTTGTTAACTCTTTCATAAAAAGGCCGCGCATGCTGTATGTATGTAGTGGATTAGGTGCGCTATTCAATCGACACCTGCATGCGCGACCATCGCTAATTTTTTGCCGTATACTCACGATTAAATAGCCTCAAGCTCCCCAGCTGGTAGATTAGCTTCACGCATGTCGTAAACACCAGTTCTGTCCTTTGTAGAAAAAGATCTCATTAGCCAGCGTAAACGTGAGGACTCGCTTATTGTGCTCGGGGAAGTGCTCAAGCTTCCTACTCCATTCTACAACTTTGACGATATGAGGGCCAGAAAATGCTCCTGGGACTCGTTGCAGTAGAATAATAGGGGGAACATCCGGCTACGGCGCTGTCGTAACTTCGTCCGTCATCTTGGAGGGAACCTCTTCAATGTTCCGCGCTTCATCGAACAATAAGGAACGCGGGACAGGCGTGAACCAGACATCCGCCAGAATGTGCGTCTTGCCGGCCATGACTATACTGTCTTCTTGGCCGTGTGCGCGCATTGTCCACACAGTGGGCTCTAACTTTCTGTCCATGCACTGTGCCTTTAGCGGCTTCCTAACAGCAGTAATTCTGAGAATAGAAACTGCCTCTTTACGCCTACATCATCGGCGACGCTCTCAGCTGCTTGTGTTTTGGGAAGCTATTCCAGCCTCATGCGGCGGCGTATGAGATTCCGAACCCCTTGTGCGTGATGGTCAATACCTCTCTGATAGAGTTGCGATGAGCAAAAGGCTAGTAGGACTAACATATACATGTGCGCAAGCATTCACATGTTTATTTTCGCAGTTGCACGTCAGAGACATGCACGTCAGAGAGTAGCACGTCAGAGATGAGCATGCCCACTTGTCTGCCCATTGTAGTAAGTGCAATCGCTATCCTGTCCTCAAAGACACAAGCGTCATACACAGACATCAAGATCGCACCGTCAGGGAAATCATCGAAGCATTCCACATCAGCAAGGGGGGAAGGGGTTGTATTAGCCGGGCCTGAATTAATCTTATGGAAAAGGAGATTAGCTTTTTAGATGCCACTTAGGATGTGTAATATGACGTCTTGCCTAACTCACGCATACGGTCACAAAAGTGTAACATTGATACGCATATGTTTCATCATGTGACGCTCATCAATGTTTATATTTATATGTGTTTATATTTATAATCAGCGCTCGTGACGCCGGTTCTTTGCTTATTCTTCTGTGTGTGTGTGCTGTGTTAAGATGAACCGATGAACACACTTATTTCAAGGTGATATACATCAAAGCTAGGCATCTAGGTGTCCTCGGGTTCCGCATACATGCTGCTAATCTAACGCTTGCGAATAAGATTAAAAGCTGCTTCGCTCAGTGCAATAGAAAGCGAGCCCAGGTGAGCGTGTAATTTCAACGTGAAACATGCTTCTCAGATTTCCTTTCTTCTTTCAGAACAATGCGCCAACTTCTCAGCTTGAGTGAAGACGGGCTCACATCCACATAATGCGCAATGTGTAGCTAGGTGCCCTGGTTACTGAAACATCTCTGCAGCATATTGGTCTTTTCTGAACCTTATGTTGATACAACGTTCAGTATTGCTATGTCGTATTTCCGCGCGTGAAGCGAATTTAATATACCCCACCCTCGTCACAACCTACATATATCCCAGCATGCTTGACGGTGTGCTTTTTCGTAAAGTATCGCTCTGAGGAATTCTTAACATTGTTGCGAGGACCTTTAATTTTCATTGTAGCTGACAACATAATCGTTGTTCAATCCGTTTTCTCGATCTTCTTGAGAGCATGCGATATTTTATGCATATCAGGGACAACAATTATTGTCCATGCATGGTCGGCTTCTTTTGGTGCATCCTTATAATCAGTAATTTTTTTAAGTATCTTTTTGCGACAGAAGCTGTTAAAGACGCCGGGAACTCATCACTGTTAAGCTCCTTGACTGGTTCCTGAACACATTCACCGACCTTGTGCTCACATGACCTTCTGCTGCCTATGTTGAGCGTAAAAAAGTAAAGCAATGACCTTTTAGATGCGAAGCAGCTTTTGCTCGGGGCTGTGTCCGTAGTTTCATTGGCGACCGTCCGCTTTCTACCACCTAGCATAGCCATCTGAGCGCGCGCTCGCGCCAAGGAGAAGTCTTCTTCCTCTTGTTCTGCGACCGCCTTGATGATGATACGTGTAAAGCACTTTAGGGGCCCGGGCTGCCGTATGCTATACTAGCTTGGCGTAACGCAGACAAAATCATGTGTGCTGGCGCGCGCTAGCGCGTTCGGGCCTATGTAGGGGCTGTGTAAGGAGCTGGGTAAGACGCTGTGGCCTCTCCCCTTTACACTTTCTTAGCAATCACATGATGGCGTCGGGTAACGGGATTCTGCAGACGAACGATGAACCCGCGTGGCATGCTCCAACAAGAGTTCGGGACGAGTAACAGCAACTACAGTGAATTCATGGTGTGCTCCACTTGCAAGGACACGTTAACATCGGGCAAGGTGCCCGTGATGAACGGAACTTTAAGTCGACCCATGCGCTGCTTCTCATCCCCCCATGGTTTTCTTTAGTGGGAGATGGTGTAATTTTGCTGCTCCTCCTAGTGCTGCTAGTGATGGCCATTAGGCCCTGCTTTGGTTGTTATTCACAGCATTTGTGAGGGCGGGGCAACCCGATTCAACGGTGCCCTCACCGCCTTCCGTGCGTTTAGCGTGCCATATTGTAAATCAAGGAGTTCCGATTGGGGTATTGAATCTAATAATTTCTACTGGTAATAAGCGCAAACACAACACAAGTGGGACAAGAGAAACAAACACGCAACGCTCTCTTCGAAGACAAATTTATTAGAATGCTGCGCACATACATATAGATTTATATACAGAGAAAACAATTTTAAATATACAGAAAACAACTAAGGCGTCTAGAAACGTGCCAGGTAAGCCAACAAGAATTGTCTTGTTGTCTCCCCCGTCCTACATCGCGCCTGAAATGAAAGCTCTTACAAAAAGGTGCAAGGATGGCATGTTTGCTCATGCGTCAGCAGACCGCGCGATCTCATGCCCCCAAATAATTCGTTTCACCTCCTGGTCCAGACTGCGTGCAAGAACCAAAGTCTAATCAAACAGAGGCCCACACCCGGAATTCCACACGGTGGCACCGAGATGTGGCTACATCGTTGCTTCGAACTTTTTTAACACGATAGTGTTAAAGAGATCGTTCCGCAGAAATCGGTGTCGGCGTCGGCGTCGTTGGTTGTGAGCAAAAAATTAGTGGTGCCCGCGAGCGAAAAATCGAGAAAGATGCAAATAAAATAAATAAAAAACTTCGGTTCCAATGAGAACTGAAACAGGCTTGCTGCGTGACAAGCAGCTGTTAAATGCGAAGCATTTTTAGCGAACCTCTGGCACTTTGAGCGTTTCTATCTACGTATCTATCTATCTATCTATCTATCTAGCCGCCTACGTCTGGGTGCTCTGACGGTCACCTCCTTAACTTGGTGTAGACCAAAACTTGCATGGGAGGGTAAGATGATTTGACGGATATGATTGTCGGGTCAAGACATGAATAACGTGAAAATTCTGTCGCGTACGTCGTCAAACCCTTTCCACTAGACACGCGTGGCACATACCCGTTTGCCACGGGCCACGGTATACGGGTATGCACCACAGGTGATTGACAGTTTATATCTACCCAGTAACGGCGAGAACAGACATTTGTAACTACTTACATGCTAGAGCGTTAAGGAAAACCAACATCGGGCAGCGTTGAAAATTAGGATCCCAGCAGGAATCGAACTCAAGCATTCTACGTGGCAATCAGGTATTCTACCACTGAGCCACGCCAGGTCTATAAACTGGTTTGGAAGTACAGCCTACGCAGGCGCAATATTGGTGCAGCGTCAACTATGGTTGTGGTGCTTGCTATCTAATTTTACCAGAAAGCAATAAACACTACATGATACTCCTACGATATGTACTCCTACGATACAGGCGTCACATCAGATTAACGTCTGTGGTTCTAGTGTTGGGTCCGCTTTTATAGCAGTCTAATGAACATTGCGTTTTTATTGCTATGATTCAGCAAGCTATATGGAAACATTGCTCTACCCCGGAGGAATACATTAACGAAAGTTACATATGATGTCCACATCACCGCACCGTAAAGTGCAATTCGTCTGCTAGAACGACGCAGTGTCCTCTTCATTTCTTACGAGGCTGGGCGATGACCGCATGCTGACAGAGGATGATGCCAGATTGATCGACAGCCGCTTTGTAGACTAGACTACGTAGGCCACACACGCCCAGGTAGTCTACGAATACGACAAGCACCATCCACTGATGTTGGTCTACGTAGCACCATCCAGGCCTACCAGCCTCGATGGCCTATACCTCACCAACGCGAAGGGTGGCTTCAGGTTCCGATATGTCACCGGCTCTACCGACAGACAATTTGTCGACGAAATGATCGAGGCATCTACGAATTCCAACACCTCTACTATACCACATACCTCAATACACATGGACCCCTCGTCACCACCATCACGACCGGGTCCTATAACAAGTCATGAAGAGCTGCTGGCGCTCACTGATCACGGTGATGATGCCCTTGTTCAAGAAGTGTCAAGAACTTCTTCCACACATGCACACGGGTTCGTGAAACGTGCGTGCGTTCTCGGGACACGTATAAGCAGTACATACCAGCTTACCGCTTCCGCTGTTGGTAATACCCACGTTGCCATTGGCAGCGTTACGCAACCGTAAACAACTGGTTATATAACACATATGCGGATCTTCAACATATATGTGTGCGTATAAAATTGATACAAATATTTAGCGTCATTTTGTAACGTGTCGCTCAGTAAAAAAAATTACGCCACAGTCACCTTCCCTCCGCATGCTTCGTATAACATCGACTCCCGCGGTACTTGGGATCTGCCGAATTTTTTTCCCACAGAGCCACGCCACTGCTTGCTCACCGAGTGGGTGTTCTAACGGCCCACCCATTAAAATGCGCTCAGACATATTAAAATCACAATCAGCAAAAGCATCAACAAAGTGAGCAGTCTATCTATCTGTCACAAAGGATAAAAACCAGCGGAAAACACAGGGCACAGCGAAAAGAAGGGGACAGGATAGACTGGCACTTACGACTGAACAGAAAACCGTGCTTCAAAGGCTTATTTAAACCACCGGCAACCACTCTGCGCATGTGTGAGCAATCATGCTTCGCCTAAAACGAAAAATAATGGAATAATTTAGCTAGTAATAATCGCGTTCAGAAAGGTCATCTCTTTGTCAGATTGATGCACTGACGTGTGACTGACACAGTCATTATCCCGTTTCTTTATGTAAAACGCCTCTAAAATTTCCCTTTCGTTCTTTCTCCCGCTCCTGCCCAAAACACTTGTGCTTTCAGAAGCAGGCGTGCACCCGCACTGCAGATAGATACGCCTTGGTATCTATCTATCTATCTATCTATCTATCTATCTATCTATCTATCTATCTATCTATCTATCTATCTATCTATCTATCTATCTATCTATCTATCTATCTATCTATCTATCTATCTATCTATCTATCTATCTATCTATCTATCTATCTATCTATCTATCTATCTATCTATCTGTCTGTCTGTCTGTCTGTCTGTCTGTCTGTCTGTCTGTCTGGACGCCTAAGTCTTGGCGCGCTCGTGGCTGCCTCCTTAACTTGAAAAATACCAAAAATTAGCACAAGAGGACTTCAGCCTGTGACGAATGCGATTCGCCGTTCATGACATGAATAATGTGAGTTCATGACGGGTTCAGTCTGTGAGCAGGCGGCCCATATTCCAATCGTCCAGAGTCCGCAGAAATTGTCGGCAATATCACCTGGTTTGCTGCCCACACAGTTATCCCCAAGGCTAATGAGCTTGCCCGTGCCCGCGCACGCGAACTGTCCCACCGTGACGGGCGATCGGCCTCTAATTTTGGAAAAGGCACCTGGTAGTTTGATACGCTCCTCACCTTTAATAAAATTTATAAACATTATGATTGCCCCGCACCCTCAAATCTCGAGGCAGGCCCAGTCAATCAATCTTGGAATAATGCGACGGGGTACTTACCCGTCGCCTGTAGTTTACAGTAAACTTATCCGTAGCAAAAATCCGCACTGCCGTCATTGAGACGAGAGACGATGTACGTTACCTCACATGCTCTGGCAATGCGCGGCGCTGCGCCATGGTCAGCCTTCAATTTCAGACGATGCCTGGAGGACGGAAATCACGAGCTCGGACCAGTAGGTCCAAATCCGGGAACTCGCCCTTGCCGTCCCCACGTAGGCGCGGCCCGCCGCCGACCCTCCCTCCCGAGGGAAATCTGCTCCTCAGGACATTTTACGAATCAGTTTCACTGGCTGGCTGGCTGGCTTGACAGGGAACTTGACTTCCCTGTCGCGTATGTCATGAAATCCTTTCCACCAGTTACGTCGTGTGGCACATACCTGCATATAGAGCTGCCTGTGGTATGCGGGTTTGCGGCGGTTATTCACCGTCTATATCATGTCACACTTTCCAGCTCCATCACACGACCGCGTCATGGAGCCCGTGTCACAGAAAGAAGCCGTGTCCTCCATTATCGATGGCTTAAATATCCCGATGAAAGCGAAGAATAAAAAGCACGGTTTGACGCGGAATGGAACCCGTACATTCGGCATGGTTGTCAAGACCATGTATAAAACTTATGTCGGGAGAACGCCGATTGCAGTTGCAGAGTTGGCTATCGGAGTTTATATCAATGTAATAAACATTATATATTGTGCTGACGCTGTCTCGCATTTGTGACCCTTGCGCAAGGCGCCGTGCCGAACCTCTTTAGAAGAACCCGCCTGTTGCATTTGGTGGAGCTGCTGGGTAGTTCCCCTCCTCGTCCTGGAGCTCCGCAACCGCACCTAACCATCTGCCTCCGCAATGACCGAGGACACCGTTCCCTCTTCAGCCCCACCTACACCCACGTCGGTCATGTGTGCTGGGGTGTTTCTTCAACGTGACCCTCCGATGTTCAGCGGCACGGACGAAATGGATGTTCAAGACTGGCTGGTAGAGTTTGAGCGCGTGAGCGGTCCGAACAAATGGGATGAAAGTGGAAAGTTGACGCACGTCAGCTTTTACCTGACTGATGTGGCGAAGCTATGGTACTTCAACCATGAAGCCGATTTCACCACCTGGTCGGCTTTCAAAGAGAAACTCACTTCGTTCTTCGGTAGGCCAGGCGTGCGAAAGCTTCGCGCCGAACACTGCCTGCGTGCCAGAGCCCAAAAAACGGTGAGAGCTTCACAAGCTATATTGAGGACGTCATCGACCTCTGTAAGCGGGTGAATGTGTCAATCGCAGAATCTGACAAAATAAGGCACATTCTGAAAGGCATAGATGACGATGCGTTCCATATGCTAGTAGCCAAGTGCCCTCAGACAGTAACGCAAGTCATTGAACTATGCCAAAGCTTTGATGAGCTGCGTAAAGAGCGCCTTTCTACCCGTCGCGCCGGAATTCCGACAGCGGAACTCTCAGCCTTTGAAACTAGGAGCACTGGCGCTGAATATTCCGCCTTGCTGCCACAAATTAAGCAGTACGTTCGTGAGGAAGTGGCTCGCCAGCTCTCCCTTGTGGCATGTGTCAACGAGAGCCCCACGGCGCTGGATCACTCGCTCCGCCGGGTCATTCAGAGTCAAGTTGCTGAGGCTCTCCCACCTCCTGTTCCAACAACGCAAGTTGCGGCGCCTCTCACTTACGCTGAAGCCGTTACCCATTCATATGCTCGACCGACGCCAGTACCATCCGGCTCAGTCACCAACTTCTACTCGTCGCCACGGCCTGTCCGCCCGGTACGCCCTGTTCACGCACCACCCTTCTCGCCTCCCGGACCTTCTCACAACCCCTGGCGTACTCCAGACAACAGGCCTATCTGCAATGCCTGCGGTATTCCTGGCCATGTTGCACGCCACTGTCGTCGCCGCGGTCTGCATTCGCATGATGACGCCACCAACCTCGGCTACATGCCACAACAACCAGCACGCCGTACTCCGCACCTCCACCAAATGCAACAGGCGGGTTCTTTTTAAAGAGGTTCGGCACGGCGCCTTGCACAAGGGTCACAAATGCGAGACAGCGTCAGCACAGAAAACAGAACGAGCGCGCAACACACGAACGTCATCGTCTTCACTCTCGCTGGCACAGAGCGGGCGCCGATGCGCACCGGTACAATATATGCAACTATGACTCTGCAAGCTATAGTAAATTATTGCGCTTGACTATAGACTTGCACACCATCGCACCGTAGCGTGCACTTCGTGGAGATAAAACGGACGGCATTGCTCTGACTACGTGCCGGTGTTACGTCGCACTATGAGCTGCACTTCACCCACCACTGTACTCGACGGGCCTAGTAAGCCCACGATATGAGCTCACCTATCCAATTTACGCAATGACGTCGATCGACCTTGTATAGCACTTGCCTCAAAGGCAAAAATCCGGCATAGACTGCTGCTCGCTCACTGCTTCGCATGGCATCAATTCGCACAATGCTTGGGATCTGCCGCACTTTTTACCTTTATTCCATTACCGCGACTCTCCACTTTTCCTAGGGGTATCATCAGCCAGCATATGTCGACAGCCCTCGTCGAGCAAGATTGTCCCTGGCCCGTTGTCTCCTAACTACGGTGAGCTAGAAACTGGCTTAACATTGTCGTAGTCAAGGGTTCGACAAAATATCGTCTGGCGAGGAGCGAACATTGTAGACAAAACTAAGCACTCGCCAAAATCAGGAGCGAAATAAAAGAAATCTATTTAATCGGGCGTTTCGAAACACATACGGGTTACTTGTTCCCGGTGTAGAGCATGTACAAAAAGCGTCCTTGTGTACTGGTTAGATTGTGCAAGCGCCTTGCATACCCTTCTGGTATAATGCCATGTGTACGGTTTAGTGTACGATCAGTAAACTGAACATATAGCCATTGAAGTAGCAGGCGAGAAGGGAATTAATATTCTGTGTCGACTAGTTTGTGCTGAGCTCCAGCCAATTGCGTGGCATGTGTAGACGGCGTCTCCGGCCTATGCATATGAGGCGACATGTCTTTGGCCACGCCATTACGGTGCTGTCTAGACGTTGACTGAAATTCCCAGATTCTCCTATGCATGAAGCTCCACAGCCCCCACAGTCTATCTTCTAAACAATCCCCGGGAAACGTTTGCGATCAAAAAAAAAATTGCACCATCTCTCGCTAAAGGGGACCATGAGGCGATGCGAAGCCGGAGCACTTGCACGATCGCGCTCCGTTGGCGTTCGTTGCGCATGCTACCGACCTCGGTCAGACTGTTATGGAACCAAAGTCGGTCGCACACGTTGCAGCTGTGCCCGAAGCTCCGGTCGAGGAATTCGCGCTGGAACCGGGAGTCAGCACCGTCGAAGCCCGGGCGTTGAAGTTGTCTAGCGAGGCGCTCTGCACGGGCGTTGGACTCGCCTCGTCTGTCCGCAGCCGACGCGTTGGCTCGACGCTGACGCCTGGCTTCGACGTCGGCGTTGCGTACGGGCGAGGTTTGCTTGCCGACGCTGCCGTTGCGTTTCGGGATGTCGAGCCCGCGTTTCATCCGTAGCAGTTTTTCGCCGACGTTATAAGGTAGAATGATATCAGGTAGAACCTGATTTATTCAAACCATCTAGCTGAGCTACGGTACGATTGTAAACTGTAAGTTGCGATGATACAGGAAAGATTTTCACAGGTGTTTCGGGTATCGTCATCCGTACTTAAAGTGCGGGAGCTAGTATTGTTCGTTCCTTCATTCGGTAAACTGGCTAGTAGCATCGGTAGCATAGCGCGGGAAGACACAAGGACAAAAAAGAAGTATGAGACGAACACAAGCGCCAGCTTTCAACAATAAAAATTTTATTTTCAGGATCGGTCGTATATACACACATGAAATCACGCGACAGTAGTGGGATATTTTCGTTTACAACTGATAGCACATGGAAAAGGGTGTTCAATCTTATCGGTCATACAGCAGTTTATACATGGCAACCAACCTTAACTACCGGGCATGCGTAAATATCCAATTTCTTTTGTGGATAATGACAGTGACACCTTGCTGATACAGTGATCGCCGGCAGATAGGATGCGATCTGTCTCTATTATCAGTCCTACAGGCTCCGATTTACATCTTTAAAGAATGGCAGTATTCTCTAGTACTGGGTGGCATGCACACTTTTTGCAGTGAAGTGCTAAAAAACCGTCACCTGACACACCTTTCACTTTATTTCGGTGTTCTCTCAACCGGTCGTTAATGCACCTTCTCGTCTTGCCTATGTAACACTTGCCACACGAGAAGGGAATGCGATAAACAACGCCAACAGCGCATGGGACAAACTGATCCTTGTGTTTCTTATCACAGACCGACCTGGTAGTCATTACCGGATTAGTAGCTCTACATAGGGTGCTCAACTTGTTCGGAGCTGAAAAGAGCACGTTTATGTTTATTCGGCCTCCTAAGACTGATAATAGAGATAGATCGCATCCTATCTGCCGGCGACCACTGTATCAGCAAGGTGTCACTGTCATTATCCACCAAAGAAATTGTATATTTACGCATGCCCGGTAGTTAAGGTTAATTGCCACGTATAAACTGCTGTATGAAGGATAAGATTGAACGCCCTTTTCCATGTGCTCTCAGTTGTAAACGAAAATATCTCACTACTGTCGCGTGATTTCATGTGTGTATATATGACCGATCCCGAAAATAAAATTTTCGTTGTTGAAAGTTGGCGCTTGTGTTCGTCTCGTACTTCATTTTTGTCCTTGTGTCTTCCCGCGCTATGCTACTAGCCAGTTTACGATGAACCAACAAGCCCATATTGTAATCCTTGTCTACATTCGGTGTCCATTTTCTGCAGCCTTGGTTAAAATTATTCCAATCATCACAGAAAAAGCCTTCCTTGCAGCCTTATGTGACTGTCGGCGCATAGGTTGTGCTAAACTGACTAAAGGTGAGGGCATACGTGTGATCGAAAAAAAAGAAATAGCTGCCAAAACGGGGGGAGGAGGAAGAGGAGGACAAGAAGGAACTTTTATTCTGACCACGCGCACCGTGCACCCTAGGCCGCCGGCCATACCAACCTCTTGATTCCGTTCTATCAGGCTGCGCTGATTCTTCCAGGTGTGGGTCTGATTGCCTGACCTCCAACTGCTCTTCAGGATATTACTTGATTGCCTACGGTGCCAGGTTTTCGTACGCATCCCCATACCATATGTCATAGGGTGTCTGGTACATCGCAGTACATGCGATGTACCAAACACCAGCTGTGCGGGTGTTCGGTCGGTGAAATCCGGCGCGCTAGGATGCCGTGAACGTAACCACTGGTTTTTGTGAGAGTTGCTGTCTCTTCCCTTCTGAGGGTGGCGTTAGGTGAAGGATAAGTTCTTTCTAGCCGGTAATGTTGCAAAATATTGCTGTACTGGGAACATCTTCCTTTCTCCTTGGCGCGTCCTGTGGGACCCGTTGAACATGAGCTCGCGCGGAAGCATCGGCTGCCTCATTTCCCAGTAGGAACTGGTGCCCTTGAGTCTAAAGGATGCATATGTCTGGTTGATGTTTCTTTGTCGTTGCTGTAAGGATTTCTAGGGCTTCCTTGGAAATCCCCCCTTTCAGAAAATTTCGGCACGCTGCTTAGGAGTATTATTCTTTCCTCCTGCAAGTTGAGAAGGCCAGGATAAAGCAGAGTTTCCTCTGCTTTATCTGCGTCTTTTGTTGCAACGCTAGCCGCTCTTCTATATACGCCCTTGCTGTCGACGACGCTGATGGCATGCGCTACAATCTCTGAGTATTTCGCAGCATCGGTGTATAATGCTTTAATATGTTGGCTTTAGGTGTTACGAAGCTTCGCCATTCTGGCTTTTCTTCTTCCTACATGGTGAGTTAGATGCATTTTTCTTGAAATGTGGGCTACAGAAATGTACTTTCTAATTATGTCTGAGATTTTCATTCGTTCTTCAGACAGATGCATAGCTTCAGCATATTCTAATCTGCCGAATGTTGTCCGGCCTGTTTCAGTCACTATCAGATTGCGCGTGGAGTCGTTTCCCTTAACTTACTCAGGTCTCGTTTCAGCGAACTGAATGTATTGAGACGCGCGCTTCTATCTTGTTAAGCGTGTAACCACCGGTCGGCGCAAGACGATCCAGGAAGCTTCCCAATCGACTGAGAGTTTTTTTTTTATATGGCTGCCCGCACGACGCAAGTACCCTAGTGTTATCTTGAACTCGCGATGTCACCAGAGATAACGCTCGAACCTTCGAACCTGCGCGTATAAAAGTGGACGCGTTACACACACGATCAGAGCAGTCGATGCCTGACGCCCGTTCTTGCCTGTCTCATTTTACAGCGAGTACCGCTTGTCCTTTGAGCCTATCTTTTACGGGGCACAGGTTCGCCCAATAAAGAGTTTCATCTGTACCAGCTTGTATCCTGCGTACTTTACCGTCACAGCCACTTGGCGATATTCATTACAATGATAAAGTACTTGAGACTTTAGAAGTTACTGTCCTGCGAAATTAAATCTGTCGATATTTTTCGAAGCTTTCTTTGGGTCTTCATCGTTTTGCATGAAGTGATATTGCGCTGGTATCTATCTCTCTGTTCTTTCGTGGCATAGCGACATTCGTCTGTCATCAGAACAAAGCATTGGGCTCAAGTCTCTGTCAGAAGCTGGAAAATGTCAATAAGGTATTCACATTACAAGCGGCAGTGGCCACTCAACTCATAAAAACAATAATATCAAAAATTTGGCAGATCCCACGTACCGTGGGAGTCGATGTTATGCGAAGCATGCGGCGAGTAGGGGACTGTGGCGTAACTTTTTTTACTGAGCGGCACGTTATAAAATGACGCTAAAGATTTGTATAAATTTTATACGCATGCATATATATGTTGAAGAGCCACATATGTGTTATATAACCAGTTTTTTACGGTTGGGTATGCAACGTGGGTATTACCAACAAGCGGTAAGCTGATATGTAGTGCTTATACGTGTCCCGAGAACGCACGCACCTTTCACGAACCCGTGTACATGTGTGCAAGAAGTTCTTGACAGTTCTTGAAAAAGCGCATCATCACCGTGATCAGTGAGTACCAGCAGCTGGTCGTGACTTGTTATAGCATCCGGTCGTGATCGTGGTGACGAGGGCTCCATGTGTAGTGATGTATGTGGTATAGTAGAGCTGTTGGAATTCGTGGATTCCTCGGTCATTTCGTCGACAAATTATCTGTCGACAGAGCCGGCGACATGTCGGAACCTGAAGCCACCCATCGCGTTGGTGAGGTATAGGCCATGGAGGCTGGTAGGCCTGGATAGTGCTACGTAGACCAACATCAGTGGATGGTGCTTGTCGTATTCGTAGACTACCTGGGCGTATGTGGCCTACGTAGCCTAGTCTACAAAGCGGCTGCTCAATCAATGAGGCATCATCCTCGGTCAGCATGAGGCTATCGCCCAGCCTCGTAAGAAATGAAGAGGATACTGCGCCGTTCTGGTGGACGAAGTGCACTTTTACGGTGCGGTGATGTGGATATCATATGTAACTCGTTAATGTATTCCTCCGGCGTCGAGCAATGCTTCAATATAGCTTGCTGAGTCATACGAATACAAACGTAATCTTCATTAGACTGCTATAAAAGCGGAGTCAACACTGGAACTACAGACGTTAATCTGATATGACGCCTCTATCGTAGGAGTATCATGTAGTGTTTATTGCTTTCTTGTAAAATTAGATAGCCAGCACCACAACCACAATTCACGTTGCACCGATATTACGTCTGCGTAGGCTGTTTTTCCAAACTAGTTCAGAGACCTGGCGTGGCTCAGTGGTAGAAAACCGATTGCCACGCAGAATGCTTGGGTTCGATTCCTGCTGAGATTCTAATTTTCATTATTTCCATTGAGTCAACGCTGCCGATGTTGGTTTTCCTTAACGCTTTAGCATTTAAGTAACCAATGTCTGTTCTCGCCGTTCCTGGGTAGGTATAAACTGTCAATCACCTGTGGCACATACCTGTACACCGCGGCCCATGGTAAACGGGTGTGTGCCACACGTGTCTAGTGGAAAGTGTTTGACGACGTACGTGACAGGATTCTAACGTTATTCATGTCATGACCCGGCAATCATATTCGTCAAATCTTCTTACCCTCCCATGCAAATTTTGGTCTACACCAAGTTAAGGAGGCGATCATGAGAGCACCCAGACGTAGGCGGCTAGATAGATAGATAGATAGATAGATAGATAGATAGATAGATAGATAGATAGATAGATACGTAGACAGAAACGCTCAAAGTGCCAGAGGTTCGCTAAGAAGGTTAGATAGATAGATAGATAGATAGATAGATAGATAGATAGATAGATAGATACGCTCAAAGTGCCAGAGGTTCGCTAAGAAATGCTTCGCTTGCATTTCTTAGCGAACCTCTGGCACTTTGAGCGTTTCTATCTACGTATCTATCTATCTATCTATCTATCTATCTAGCCGCCTACGTCTGGGCGCTCTCCTGGTCGCCCCCATAACTTGCAATATACCAAAATTAGAATAGCAAGGGAGGAGTGTATGACGAACACGATTCACTGGTCATGACATAAATAACGCAAAATACTTGTCGCGTACGTCACGAAACCCTTTCTCTCAGTCACGGGTGGCACATACCCGTAAACCAGAGTTAACGTTATGCGGGTATGTGCCACAGGTGATACAGAGTCTCAAGCAACACAGTAACTGCGAACACATACATTGACACGCAAGAAAAGTGATAGTAATAATATTTGTTGGGGTTTCATGTCCGCAAACCACGCTATGATATGAGAGACGCCGTAGCGAAGGGCTCCGGAAATTTTGACCATCAGGTATTCTTTAACATGTACCGAGATCGCGCAGAACACGGGCATCTAGCATTCTGCCTCCATCAGAAAGCGATCGCCGCGGCCGGGATCGAACCCGCGACCTTCGGGTCAGCAGCGGAGCCGCTTAACCGCTACACCACCGCGGTGCACGCAAGGAAAGTGAGGAAACTGAAGACAGAACACCCCTGGAAGCCGCTCAAGTATCATCCACTCGTCCACGTGGTCCGCAATGTGGACGACGTGGATTACGCAACAACCAGCATCAATGCTTCCTACAATAAATCTGCTGAGAGAACCAGGCCTCTCGTCATTACCGGTGTCTTCAACATTGATTTATCAAGACCCAACAATGCTTGGAGCTTATACTGCGTAAACGAAAGATTGGATGTGGAGAGGGCATCAAAAGACCTCGCTGCCACGTCCACGACAGGAGGCATAATAGATCATTTCATTGTAAGAGGCATCCAGGATTTCCACCAGCTGCACTATACCTCGCACTTCACTACACTTAGACTCCTCATAGCCGCGATTACGAACGGATCCGATTAACAAGTTCGGTCCAGCGGCGCTCACTGATCACGGGGATGATGACCTTGTTCAAGAACTGTCAAGAACCCCTTCTACACATACACACGGGTTCTTGAAACGTGCTTGCGTTCTCCGTCGTAACGGAGAAGTATAGGCATAACAACTGTAATTGTGACAGTAACGTACGTGCAGTGCGCCTGCGCGTGCCACTCGGCTGTGCATATATCTAGAGAAACTTTCCTGAATGAAACTTAGTTGCAAGTAACGACTGTCCTTGCATCTGTGTTCCTTCTTTGCCCCGTTCGGATTCGCGATATCCAGTTTTGAAGAATATAAGCACTACATATCAACTTACCACATCTGGTGTTGGTAACACCCATGTTGCTGTGGCCACCGTTACGCAACTGTAAACAACTGGTTATATAATAGATATGCGACTCTTCAACATAAGAGTGTGCATATATCCCTTCCGTATTTCAATGGCGTCATTCCGTAACGTTTCGTTCAATGTGAAAAATTACGCCAATCACCATCCCGCGCATGCTTCGCATAACATCGATTCCCACGATACGTGGGATCTGCCAATTTTTTAATTGTCCAGGTATGCGCTATGAGAAAGGATAATACGAGAAGGTCATCTAGAGAAAGCCCGCTTATCGACTACGGCTGCTCTAAAATAGAATAACCATGAGGCGACAAAAATGGCTGTATATTGATTCACTGCTTCAATAAAAGAGAAACTTGTGCTACTTGGTGCTTCATCATTGTGAAGGAAAAACAGCGCTAAAACGGACGACGACTAAGGAAGACACGACACGGACGCTGTTTTTTCTTGTTTTGTTTTTTTTGGGGGGGGGGGAGGGGGATAGAGGGCAGAGCCCGATGCACACGAAATAAACTGCACTAGAAGAGAGAAACTTGGGCTAGTTGGTGGTTCATCATTGTGAAAGATCATTGCGCCTTCCTTAGTCCTCGTCCGTTTTAGCGCTGTTTTTCCTTCGCAATCACTGCTGCAAACAGATGTTCACAAACAAGGCAGACTCGGCGCAGTGTTTATATAGCCTGTACGTCATTTCGGTGTAAGAGTTCTGATAGATTAAATGGAACCAAAACTAGTACGCTGTTCTAACTTCTCCCATGGAGCTGGTATGTACAGGTGATGCTACCCTAAGTGATTAGTGTCGATGCAGCCTGTGAGCCATGTCCTTTCGCCGGCTATATTTTATCACTGTTTCCCCGAGATGTTGTCGTATATAAGTTCTGGCAACATCAAACACAGAGAATATTTGCGAAAATGAGAAGGGACCATTGTAATAGCAGCATTACAACATATGGCGAAAAATATTTTCATGGTCACTGTATCGAATGGGGATGGTCGGAAATACAGTAGGACCATACAACCAGTCTGGCCTGAGCAGCAGTACATCGTGAAATCGCTGGTGTAAACTCAGTGACCAGTATTGGATCGCAATACGGCCTGCCCAGGGGTGAGCGACGTCTGTGAATCACGCTCTTCCATCGTTAGTCACTCGCATTCGGGGCTTCGGCCTGTAGCGTGCGCCTGTCCTCTCACGCGCCAGCACGCGACGTGGCACTCCCTCCCAACAATTGCCGTCGATCGACGTCCGACTTCTTAATACTTCGCTGTATCCTCCACTTCCCGCGAAACAGGTATTGCGCAATGCACGATCGCCTGACACTAAGAGCGCATATTAATCGAGACAGGAGTAAAATGACTTGTCGTCTAGCGCACTCCCCAATGTGAGCTTCATGTACTGCAATCAGACGGAGTAAAAATATTACTACCACGGAGCTTTTGGATGGACTGATGGTAGTATTTGTATGCATAGATCTCGGACCTTTTCGAGAGAGAGAGAGCGAGAGGTTTATTATGAGAGAAAAGCTGAGAGGTCGGCCTGAATCAACTTTCTGAGCTGCTACTCAGCGTTAGGAAGAGGGTGGAAAAGAGAGGTGTTGATGATGCGGATGAAGGTGGCGATGAAACGAAACCTTGATTGTCAAAAAATCGCGCCTCTCTGCTTATCATGCTTATCAAACAACTATTTAGAGTATATCGTCGAGTTCTCGTTCGCGCAAAAACTTGTTCTGATCTTTTCGAGGTCGAAATAGGAGTATAGGTTTACATCCATGAAACGATAATGATGGCTTTTTTGTATCACACTGTGAAAATGGAATGTCAAAAAAATCAGCATGGAAGGGCACAACATTGATGACACACACGCAAACATAAGCACAACAATTGCAAAGCACAACACATTCTATACTGCCCGCTCGTGCTGCAGAACCATATACCAACCACCCGGCATATATAGGGGCCGTATCTGGACCTGTAGCGTAGGTTCAGTGAGAAAATTGGGTTCTCCGTATTTCAATATTAAACATTCACAGGGTATGCGTAAATTTACGATGGACTTATCAGATATGTTAATAGAAACCCGCCTAATATTAAACGCCTTTTCATTTATCCAATTCCACTTGTCAGCAGTCTCTCTGTCGTATGGGCCAAATCCGCTTTAGCAGTACTTGCGAGCGAGTCCGTATTATGCACCTAAACCTACACAAACACATTACCGGCACACGTTCAGCAACACCGGCGTCAAACAGCGTCGCCCCAACGATATTCTTGACGACGGCGTCGCTAGGCCTTTCCCAAGTGCACGGCTGTACAATGGAGGACCGCTAGCAGACTTTATTTTTTGTGACACAAATTTTAGGCACGCTTTATACGCCGGCGGCAGGTGCGAGGGCGCTGCAGGCGCAGCGCTCACCGGCCGCCGGCCGGCTTGACGACGTCGACGTAACAAAGCCTTTTCCTTACCGCTTCGAAGTCGTAGCCGATGACTCTCCGGGAAGCAACCGTAGATGATCACAACGTCTTAATTTTGTTACCGGTGAAAGTGTTGTTCGCAGTTCTTCGTAATTCGCAACATTGAAGTCAGGCATCCGCGGCTCGGAGGCTTGCACTCGTGTGGGAGGACACGCCCGCTCCATGGAGGAACAAACACGCGACAGCCAGGTCAATGTGTCCGTGGTCAGGCCCTGGCGCGAGTAAGACTTGACGCTGTCTGGCACGGTGAAGTGGTGCAAATAATCCTCACACCAATGGGCATTGAAACTCCCTCGGACAACCGAATAAAATCCGAACGTCCACGCCCTAAGCAGTTGTCCAGGGGATATCCCTTTGATTTTCTCCAGCGGACGTCCTGAGGACATAACGCGCAGGACATATCGCACGTCGCCAGGGGCGTAGCCAGAAATTTTTTTCGGGGGGGGGGGGGTTCAACCATACTTTATGTATGTTCGTGCGTGCGTTTGTATGTGTGCGTGTATATATACGCAAGCAAAATTGAAAAATTTCGGGGGGGGTTTGAACCCCCCCAACCCCCCCCTTGGCTACGCCCCTGCACGTCGCGTACGAGTCTGACTTGTTTCCGGCTTAATTTGCGAACTTCTGGTTTTCGGTACTTATGAATCAAGCATATGTCTTAAAGGGTCATCATGCGCGCGATAGGTCGACTTTTCAACAGAAAATGTGATGTGCATAATTCACAACGCTTTTGAAGTACTTATAATTACAGCAGCCAAGCATATACATCGCTTTCAAAAATACCTCGGTCATCTCTTACAGCGCAGAAAGCGCGCCGCGCCCGAGAAAACGCGCACGCTGCCAGTATGGCCACCACGATGTGTTTATTGGAAGCTGCAGTTAATGTCGGGATTTGCACTGTGCTTTAAATCATTTTTATTGGCGCGGAGCAAGGGAACAAAGGCGGCAAAACCGCCTCCCCTATATAATATATTGTGAGGATCCAAGCTCATGGAGCGCTTAATAATATTATTCTAGAAGAATTAAGGAAAATAAATTTTAAGTAGATGTCTTTGTATATAAACAATTGACGATATGGTGTGCAAAGTAACGCCGAGGCGGCGACGCCCTTTAAAACATATTGCACAAATTTTGAACCCACAAATCCTACTCGATCATTGCAAGCGACGAAGCGACTACGGTTGATCTGCGGTTGCCACGCGCATTTTTAGGGGCGAAGCTCCTTATGCCGTGGGTCTGTCCATCATCCGTTTTTTTGTAGTAGCCACCTCTAGTTCGTGAGAAGCGCGCGTTCTGGTATGCAGTAGAAGAAGAAGACGACGTTGACGAGTGAGACTCTCGTTGCGTGTTTGCCTGTGTGGCGTGCTTTCTTCTTTACTACGTCTCGTGTTTTCAACGACGCCCGAAGACAACATTTCAGAAGTAACGTGCCATGAGGCTCTCTCTTGGCGCGCTTTCTCTTTCGCTCGGAGTCGCCGGATGGAAGACAAGGCTGCGGAACGGAGGGCACGGAAGGTGGCAGCAGCGCGCGCTCGCAGACAGAATCCTGAGGTGAGAACCCGCGAGGCCGAAGCTGCACGTCGACGCCGCGAAGCAGATCCCGCCGTTAGAGCCCACGAGGCCGAAGCTGCACGGCTGCGACGGGAATCGGATCTTCAAAATGTGAAGGACCGTAAAGCAAGAAGACGTTGACTCTACCAACGAGTTTACCATTGCCCTTCTCAACGTTCGATCTTTGTATGCCCACGTAGACGATGTGGAACGGGACCCCATACTTACTGCGGTGGACGTTGTCTCTCTTACCGAGACGTGGAACGCCAAAAGACGGTATATCAAAGGATACGTTCCAGTCGTGTGCATCGATGATGCAGAGCGTCCTGCAGGTGGTGTGGCCGTATACGTCAAACAAACAGAAAAGGCACAAGACCTGAAACTACTACCAACGACACAAAGCCACAACGGTGAATATGCTGCCATCGATTTTGATGGATGCATCATCATGACCATGTACCTTGCACCCAACTTGTCAAGTGGAAATATCAAGACATTCATTGACATGGCATCGTGTAATTATGACAAGTACAAGAATACACCATTTGTGTTAGTTGGTGACATGAATGTCGATATTACCGAAAAGAACAGTGAATGTTAATACAAGATATGGCAGCCAAATATGCTCTCACGTGCACGTCCTTTGATCATATGAAACCAACGACCATGCGAGGGACGCTTATACACCTGGTATTTTCAAATTTCCAGTTGAAACCCGTACAGGAACCACTATCCCTTCATTTCACGGACCATAAAGCCGTGATAATGAAGGGACAACGCAAGCCAAGCATAATATAATTAAGAAAAATAAAAGTTTGATGTTTGTAATATACATACAATGTTTCTCACTCTTTATATGATGATTGATGGGGCGTTACTCAGAAGATTCACGGTTTACCGATGATTTCCTCCGGAGCTTTGCCCCACTAATCATCATTCACCACGTGGATATGCTGTGAATTTTTTTTTCCTCCATGGCCACGCGGTTGCCATGGGATCACGTGAACGCATTGCGGTTAGATTTTTTTTTTTAACATGGCGTCGATGACGTATTTGCCTTCCACCGAATGAAAGAAGTAGATAGTAAAGAATGAAGATCTGTGCAATTTTCCGCTTTCTCTTTCATTGTTTTTATTTGATATCTTCTTTTTTTAATTTTATAAGTGTTACTAGTGTTACAAGCACAACAATAGAAATGGTGTAAACGTTTACACCAGTTGCGAAGCTGCGTTCCAACACCCAAACATGTCCTTGGCTAATTTTGTTGTAATTTGCAAAGGGTCGCGCCATCTGGGAGCAATAGTACTAAACATTAAGTGGTTCAGCGTCGTTTTTGCGAGCGCTTTTTGCAAGTTGTTTGACGTCGCAGGTAGCACTAATATCACAAGCGTTCATGAGTTTCGTTGAGTTTCGCAACTCGTATGATTGAAAAAATCTGCTTTCACGACGGCAGCGACGGTTTGTCGTTTACGCATGCGTTCATGCGAAAAAGGCGCGCGTTTTCCGTAGTTCAGAGGTGCCATTTATAGTTGTGAAATTAGAAGGTCGCACGCGGTGCGGTTGTGCGAGTTTTACAAGTTCAGCGTCCTATTGGATACACGCCTGCGCGGCTGGGTTCGCCTTGCAATAAGAGGTACGTTCATGCGCGCTTCGTCTTTACAGAACTCATACAAGTGCTTTCGGGTTTGGCGTTGATCGAGAAGTGCCTGCATGCGCATGCACGCGTTCGTTGTCGCATCCTCGTGTGTCATGAGGGCTGTTGCTCGCTCTTAATACCGTGCGGCAGGCGGAGAGCATGCAGAAAGCCCGCAAGAGATTCGCTGAAGAGAAAGCAGCGCGAGAGATTAAAAAAAAAACTGTCCACCTTCTCGATTCTCTGCCCTCTGAGCAGGACTGTTCTACGACCAATCCATCTCTTGAATTGCGAATTGGGCTCTACTACACGTTTTTGGCAGGTGAATTTGTAAATTATGTTCATGGAACTCAAACAGCGAACCATCGATCAATCATTGATATGCCAGAAAGAGGCACCGACATGCATTAATGAAAGCAGCGAGCCTTAATGTGAAATATATGATGCAATTTATGCACCAAAACACGTTTATTTACATGGCAGTGTTAAGACAATCAAAATTATGAATAATTAGTAATTTGCATTTGCTTGCATTTCTTCTGTCGCGACTCCATGAGCATCGTTTGCGGTTTGCCCAAAAGCTCCAGTGCAGCGTCCAAATTATCATCTGCTGTGAAAGGCTGCTGTTTTGTTGTTTTGCATCTCTATAAATTTTATTTAGTCTGGTTTTGCAACTCATTGTGATCACTTTGAGCCGACTTCTGCGATGAGCAATGGAAATCAGTGGCTCCCAGTTCGAATTAAATGTTGTGTATACCGACAAGTTCGAATTATCGGGAGTTTTTCTACATAGAATTCCAAAGGGCTCTGCCGGGACCAGGGCGTCAGTTCGAATTACCTGTAAGTTCCAATTAACGGCATTTTACTGTATGAAATTTATTTCTTTGCCATTAATGCGAAACTCACTTTCTTGGCTCAACCTTTGTGAAGCTCCCTTGAAACTCTTAGGCGTATTTTGAACGTGCACAGTAGTATATTGAAATTTGACTGACGTGCCTGGCATTAAACCCTAGTTTTTGAGTTCAGCAGTTGAGTGTCCTAACCACTGAGCTGGTGCGGCATGCTGAATACTACTTGATTAAAGACTCCTAAGCAATGTGTTTAAGGCCTGTAAGCCACGTATGCGACAGACCCGGAGGGTATGACAAGTGACAAGATGGTCATGTTTTTTAAGCTGCATTGGCTTCAGTCTATCCTCACTTTAGTAAAGAAAAGACACTGTTAAAGGGTCATTCAACATTAATTGTGTGCAGTTCCATGCTTAAAGTCATGGCTTTCTTTTTCTCCTTTGAATAATAGTAATTTGTGACACTTGTGTGACGTTCCAGATTCCGAGTGAGAACAGGGTGTGAAAGAAGGCAGCAGGGGGCTAGAGTATGACTTTTATGTTTAAGCTCCAGCTGAATAGAATTCAGGTCTTCAGCCTGTGCTGGGCAGTTCTCCGACGTCTCTCTATGAACGCAGCGTCCCTTTGTCTTAATTGGGTTTAGAAACCGGCCTGCGTCATCCACGCCCTTTGTAATATACCAGCACTCCTTTGACACCGTAAAACGCTCGGGGTCTCTTTGCTATCCTGATAACAAGAAGCTTCAACTTTTCGGACCCGCCCGTACATTGGCTACCACCAGGACAGTGATATCGTCATTGCTGTGCTCTCTACCTCTGAACTTTTTAATATTTTACGTTTACTTTAAGAAAGCAGTGGTAAGGCTGCTAGTGCGTTACAAATCAGTGTTGCCACACATAGTTCACGTTAAGCCTTTCTGTGTCACTTCCACTTTTATTTGTTGCAAACATTACAACCCTTCTAGTCATTTTACCACCTCTCCGGGTACGTGCTTGTTAGCAGTAAGAACAGTCTGCTTTTTTCTAGTCATGTGTACCATTGTATTTCTTTTCTTTCACTCAGCGTACGTTGTAGGTAATATAACGTGATAGCATCACTCTTTCAGGTCGTACTTGCATATTATATTATTATGAGTATTTCCTGAATAAGCAGTGGTGTACTGAAGTGCCTTGCAAGATTGTCGCGTTTCAGCCTCTATTTCTATAGTTTTGCTCATGTGTGTGTGCAACCCAAAAAAGGATAGTCTGTCACCACAACAGTGACATGGTCATTGCTGTGCTTTGCTGCTCTGAACTTTTTGAACTTTTTTACTTTTGTTTTTGGAAAGGAAGAAGTGGTAGGGCTGCTGGTGTGCTGCAAGTCAGTGCCACAGATAGTTCATGTTTAGCCTTTCTGTCTCGCTTCAATATTTATTTGTTGCAAACAATATCTTCGTTCTAGTCATTTTACCGCCTCTCGGGGTGCTTATTGGCAGTAACAACAGTCTGCTTTTTTCTGTCGTGCAGCATTGTATTCATTTTCTTTCACTCAGCATATTTTTTTAGTTCATGCCGTGTGAGCATCACAGTTTCAGCTCATATTTGCATTTGATGTTACTATAACTTTCCAGAACAAGCGGTACTTTATGGTAGTGCATTGCAAAAATGTCACGTTTGAGCTTCTCTTGCTATAGTTTTGTTCGTGTCTGTGCATCCCTAGGAAACATTGTCTGCTGTTTCCAACCTACTGCTCTACCTAGAAAAAGCACAGTCCAATGAATTTGGGCCTTAGCTGTGTGGGATGATGTGAATAAGGATGCATGTACATGTCATGTACATCTTAAACTATAGGCTTGTATTTTTCATATACTTTTTAGCTACTCACACTGCTGAAACTTGGTAGCATACTGATTGCCAACTTGTGCGTGTCAACTGGGTCATCACTGCATGACTCATTTACGCTGATGAATGTTGCATTTGTGGTTCTGTAACATGTAATTAAGATAACATGAAAATAGTTAAACAACGGCATTTAATTAATATGCCCATATTGACTGACAAAGCAAAGAGGTTCATTTTGTTAGCATTTTCTTAATTTGCATTGAAATATGTTGTGCGAGTATCTCTTTGAGCCATGTTTACCAAGGCAAGCTTCTATGACTCTGTATGGCTACATTTATGGTAGTATTCTTTCATGAAGCCAATTAAATCTAGTAACCTTGTCGCACTTTCACTTGAAGCAAAGTTCATCGAAGCGTCTAAAATTTAAGAAGTGACATGTCTCTGATTTGATGGAGCATTTCGAGATTACTCTTTTTGCTCACGAGGGTTAAGGTGAGGTATTGTACTGTAGTGAAAAACCTGCAGCATCCTTTGACAGTACACAAGTTATGCCTAATCCTGCCCAGCTTAATGTGTTTTCGGTGATTTAAGCAGTATATATTGATGCTTTCAAGAACAACTGCAGATTAAATAACTTTAGAAACGCATCAAGACTGGCAGAACCAGGTATAGCCCTCAATGTACTTTGAAGCACGCCTCCGTTCTTTCAAATAATAGATGTTATTTCCTTATATTCTGTATCTTGCAAATGTTTTGCTAGTGTGACCAAAACTGTCACCTTTGTACCCGTGTTCTGATTATGTTGCTCACAATTACTGTAATGAAGAATTCTTGAATTTTGTAGGTTTTCAAAATGCTTTTGTCAGGTATACACATCTGTGTTTCATAATAATTGGCATTTGCATTATAGCAGTTCTCAAGTCATTTGAAACATGTCCTTTTGTATGAATAAATTAATGTGAAAATTTTTGTTGGCCCGTTTGATGGAAATCTAGCTCGTATTTTAATCTCCTTCATGGGGCATGCTGTCTTTTCCCAGTGAAAGTGTGAATTCTATAGAGGGTGAATTACCAACTGCGGAATGATGCAAAATCTAACGGTAAGCTTACATGGCAAAGGGGAAGTCGCGTGCAAACATGGACACACGGAACGAGACAACACAAACGCCGTTTGTGTTAGTCTTAATCCTTTGTTTCTGTGTTTGTCTTTACACCCCACCCCCTCTACCAGCTGCGCAAATCGCGCATATTATAAATTAAAATTAACGTCCCACTAGGTGTCCTTTAATGGTCCGTGTTATACCCACTAGACGTCTGGTGGAGATTGGGCAATGAAAACATAAATACAATAAAAGGAGCTCCCGCGTCCGTTGAACGTCCGCATATTCGCCCTAGACACCCGCAGGACGCCTGCTGGATTGCCAGTTAGTATGCGTCTTACAGTCGGGCGGATGTCCGCTGTACGCCTATCGGCCATTTGCGGATGACCACTGGACGACCAAGATATCTAGAAGCGGTTATCCAGCAGACGCCCATCGCTGTTTAAATGCCCAATGGCAACATGTTCACACAAGACAAATGGTTTTTAAACTCCCATGGGAAGTTTCTAACCATGTAAGCTTAAGCTACTATGGGGGTGGGGAGGGGTTATAGTAAGATGAAGTCGCTTATATATTTACTCACTAGCAACGGGAGTACAACGACGACATATGCCATCTTTACTCCAGTAGGACGGAGTAATGATTCAAGCATGGGAGTTTTTTGGGCTCATAAGCTGTGCTACGTCCGGCGTCGAAGGTGAAACGGCGTCCTCTGTTCTGCCAACAAGGCACCGAAGGTCTGCTTGCCTGCTGACAGCCGTTCAATCACGTGCATTGCCCTCCCGAGCCAAGAAGTGAGGCGCCATGCAGTCCGCAGTGGCGTACCAAATTGTTCGCGAGTGGGGGGTCCATCGGCCGTAGCTATACATATATATATATATATATATATATATATATATATATATATATATATATATGTGTGTGTGTGTGTGTGTGTGTGTGACGCTATGAATGAGAGACGTGCTGTGGCTCATACGCCATACTTTATTCTATTCACGCGCACTTCTTCATCCTCGGCTTCTCCTACCATGGCTTCATACGTCACATGATTCCCCCTCCCCCCGAAAGAAGGCGTGAGTTACAACAAAAAATGAAAGAGGGGAGTTTTATACGAGAAAACAGGCCAATAGTCTCATAATCCAGGGGAGTTCCGTAACCTCGCAAGAACTTCAGGGGAGAGTGCAGCAGTCCGGTGACATCGAGAACAGCTCTGGTGGGCGAGGCTGGCTGTTGCGTCCTGGACAACATACCCATGCCCTGCGCATGCGCACTGATGAAGACACGGGTCGCAGATATGTCAGGGCTGAATAATACCGGAACACCTTGTTGGATCGAATGTCAGTATGCCGTAGGCGTCGGGTTGTCTGTCGCGGCTGATACAAACTCGTGGCTTCCACTATGTGTCCGCGTTGACCGAGGCTGATGGCGCGATGTCCGACTTCTTGCGGAGTATAAGGGGTGATTTCGCTTCGTTCTGGGCGTTTCTTGCGGTGTTGCCGTAGTTGTAAGCGTAGGCACAGTCTTGACCTGTGGTGCAGAAGGCGTCTCTGGCGACGTTTCTTGATGCGATGATGTGTTACATCTTGAATTTGCCTTCGGTTTAAACACCTTGTTTTCTGATGTCCTTGGAGCCGTGAGTGCGTTTCCGTTGAAGTTTTCGTTCGTCGTTGCCTTGGTTGGAGTCTCTTTTGGTGTCGCTTACGTTTGTTGACTTGCTTCTGTTGGCCTTGCTGATGGTGCTGTAGAAATCTCGGATGGGCTGCATCGTTGAATGAGCATACACTGTTTGTAGTCTCAGCATAATTTACTGGTGAGATGTAAGCGTGCTCTGTTTCAATAAAAGTAGCAGCCGCCTTTCCGTTTTTATCGTTCAAACTTGTATTGAATAGCGACTCCATAGTGCTTCGACTTTCGGTTGGGTCAACACCTGAGGACGACATCGCAACAAACATGGTTTGAGCTGGTTCTGATTCCGAGTGTCTGTCTCTTTGTGGAACAATTGAGCTAAAGACATCTGACGAAAGACTCTGTTCTGGAAGGTCGCGACATGGTTTGGTATTGTGCGGATTCACCAGCTCGTCCAGAGCGAGTGTAACGATCTTTTGAGGCTTGTCGTCAGGTTTATCGGCAATATTGACGTCAGGTGATGCAAAGTCACATTCTGGGCCTTGTATGCGACACGAGGTGTCGAGTGCACCTGGGGCTTCAGCAATGGCTTGGAATCTATCGGGTAATGAAGAGGTAGGCAAAGGCAATTTTCGCGCCGAAAGAAAACCTGGTGGAACGTTGAGTCTTTTGTGAAGATTGCTTGAATGCATCTCAGAGAGCTGAGGCTTTACCACTCTGAATATTTTTTCTGCGAGTTTAGGGACATCTATTGGGACATGGAACTATCTGCATGTTTAGACATTTTTCCCCCTATGCGAGTCTCCTTGTTGACTTGTAACTCTCGCATTCTTTCGGGTGGAGGGGGAATCATGTGACGCATGAAGCCAGTCAGGTAGAAGCTAACGAGGAAGCAGTGCGCGTGAATAGAATAAAAGGACGGCGCATGAGCCACGGCCCGTCTCTCATTCATAGCGTCACATATATATATATATATATATATATATATATATATATATATATATATATATATATATATATATATATATATATATATATATATATATATTGTAACGAACAAATACAGCACCTGCTGCTAAAATAACTATTTATTTAGGGCGAACCTGTGCCCGTCAACTCAAGAGACACAACTTTTTGCAGAGATGTCCGCCGCTAGCTAGTCCGAACCTCGTCTACTTCTTCTTCACACATGTAGTCGCGTGCCGCTCATTCCATCAGCCGCCAGTCTTCTTCTTCAGCCCGTGGTGTCGGGGCACGCGCAATCCGGCGTTGTATTGCGCGCTTTGCGCGCCAGTTCTGTGGCGGAGTTTATAAAAGGAGGAAGCGGCGTGCTTCTTCAAAGGGTGTCGAATAACTTGTGGCATTAATCCCCCTCCTGAAACGCATCGTCCCGATGCGTTTGTGATCTGGTGTTTGAGCATATGTACCAGTTTCGTTCAGTGCCTTTCGTAGTACGGTTTCATGCGTACTACATGTACGACTTCTGGGTGATTCCTGCGTCGTGTTGAGCAGACTTGACCTTCATGGATTACCTCGTAATTTAAGGGACTTAACCTGCGAAGTACTTTGTAAGGGCCGAAATAGCGTCGCATCAACTTTTCAGACAGGCCACGTGCACGTACAGGCGTCCACACCCACACTTTGTCTCCGGGGTTGTACTGTACATCCCTTCTCCTTAAATTATAGCGATTTGCGTCGAAGCTTTGCTGTTGAATGATGCAGTGCCTTGCCAACTGTCGTGCCTCTTCTGCCCCTTCTATGTATTCGCTGATGTCAGGGTCATCCTCATTCGAACTGTTGACAGGTAACATCGCGTCTAAGGTCGTTGTTACCGTCCGACCGTAGACAAGTTGAAATGGTGTGAAGTGTGTCGTCTCTTGTAGCGCGGTATTGTATGCAAATGTGGCATACGGCAAAATACTGTCCCATGTCCGATGTTCGATGTCCACATACATGGCAATCATGTCAGCGAGCGTTCTATTGAGCCTTTCAGTTAAGCCGTTTGTTTGCGGATGGTATGCCGTAGTTCTTCTGTGGTCGGTATGCGTCAGTTTCATTACAGACTGCATCAAGCGGGCAGTAAACGCTGTTCCTTTGTCAGTTACGACAACCTTAGGTGCGCCATGTCGTAGTACTATCTGAGTGACGAAAAACTGCGCTACCTCATTCGCGGTTCCTTTTGCAAGAGTCGACGTCTCAGCATATCGGGTCATGTAGTCTGTTGCTACAACGATCCATCGCTTTCCCGATGATGAGACAGGAAATGGTCGAAGTAAATCCATTCCCACCTGCTCAAATGGCCCTTTCGGTGGCTCTATCGGTTTCAACAGACCCGCCGGTTTCAGTGGTGGTATTTTGCGTCTTTGGCAATCTCGGCATGACTTGACATAGCGCTGTACAGAATCCATTAATTTCGGCCAATAATATCTTTGGCGGATTCTTGCCAAAGTCCGACTTATACCCAAATGGCCAGCCGATGGGTCATCATGACACGCTTCTAAGATTTCTGCTCGCAGTGATGATGGTACAAGAAGCAGAAACGTCTCACCGCTGTGTTCGAAGTTTCTCTTGTAGAGGACGTTATCCCGGAGAACATAGGAACACAATCCACGGACGAAAACTCGTGGTACCTGAATTTGCTGACCCTCCAAGTAATGGATAAGCTGGAGTAGTTCCGGGTCCTTTCGCTGATGACGAGCCATCTCGGACACGTTCAGAGCTCCAAGAAATGGGAAATCTTGTTCTTGATCAGAGGATGAAGACTCTACTGGTCCACGTGACAGGCAATCCGCGTCGTTGTGCTTGTGACCAGACTTGTAGACGACGGTGATGTCATATTCCTGCAGACGCAGGCTCCATCTAGCAAGTCTTCCCGAAGGGTCCTTGATATTCGCCAGCCAACACAATGAATGATGATCGCTGATCGCTCGAAACTGTCTGACGTATAGGTATGGGCGGAACTTACTGATGGCCCATATAACTGCGAGACATTCCTTCTCTGTTGCTGAGTAATTGGACTCAGCATTCGATAGAGTGCGGCTTGCGTAAGCAATAACTTTTTCTTCTCCATTCTGCCACTGTATTAGGATGGCGCCGAGACCAACGTTACTCGCGTCGGTATGGATGTCTGTTTCGGCGTCTTCATCAAAATGAGCAAGTATAGGAGGTGAATGCAAACGTCGCCGCAACTCTGCGAAAGCATCTTCTTGTTCTTCTTGCCAGACGAATGGTACACTTTCTTTTGTAAGGCGCGTCAATGGTTCAGCGATTTTGGCAAAGTTTTCAACAAAGCGTCTGTAGTAGGCACAGAGGCCCAGGAATCGTCTCATGGCCTTTTTGTCTCGTGGCTTCGGAAAGTTTTCGACTGCAGTAATCTTGTCAGGATCTGGACGGACACCTTCAGCACTAACAATGTGCCCGAGGAACCGAAGCTCACGAAATCCGAAGTGGCATTTTTCCGGTTTGATAGTCAGTGCTGCCGCGCGAATGGCATCCAGTACTGTTCTCAGTCGGTGCACGTGTTGCTCGAAGGTAGAAGAAAAAACTACTACATCATCGAGATAGACGAGGCACGATTGCCATTTTAGCCCGGAGAGGACAGTGTCCATCATCCTTTGGAAGGTGGCGGGAGCAGAGCACAAACCAAAAGGGAGTACTTTGAACTCATAGAGTCCGTCGGGTGTCACAAATGCCGTCTTCTCGCGATCTCGTTCGTCCACTTCGATTTGCCAGTATCCGCTCTTTAAATCCAATGATGAAAAGAAGTGCGCGTTGCGTAACTTATCCAAGGTGTCGTCAATTCGTGGTAGTGGATAAACATCCCGCTTCGTGACGAGGTTCAGTTTTCTGTAGTCAACACAAAAGCGCAGGGTGTTGTCCTTCTTTTTGACCAGTACCACCGGTGATGCCCACGGACTATTGGATGGCTGTATTACGTCGTCCTTCAACATTTCTTCTACTTGTTTCTTTATGGCTTCCCGTTCCTTTGGGGCCACTCGGTATGGACGTTGATGTACTGGTCTCACATTTTCTTCGACTACGATGCGGTGCTTTGCGACGGGAGTGCGTCCCACTTTCGAAGAAGTGGAAAAACACTCCACGAATTCTTTGATCAAATTCACAAGCTGCTCTTTCTGTGGTGATGAGAGCTCTCTGTCGATGTCTATCGATTGAAGGACGCTGTCCACTGACGCAGAAGCTGGCGGGGCTTTCTCAAGAGTGCAAACATCCGCGACTTGCACATATTCATGCAGGGATGCTATGGCTGTTCCCCTCGCCACATGCTGCACCTCATTGCCAAAGTTGGTCAATAGGACATCCGCACATCCATCCCGAATGTTCACTAGACCTCTTGCGACGCATATTCCTTTTTCGATTAACAGGCCGATGTTTCCATCCACTAGTCCATCATAATCACTGAAAACGTCACTTCTCACAAGAACTGTAACACTGCAACGTGGCGGCACGGTCACATCTTCGTCCACAATACGGAGAGGTGAGGCGACTAGTTGCTCCGTATGACACACGGCGACAGCGTTCTCCGTAGAAAAAGAAACTTTAGATTCTTGCAAGTCGATGATTGCGCTGTTTTCTTGCAAGAAGTCCATACCTATAATGAGCTCACGGGAACACTCGGAGAGAACAATAAAGCTGCCGGCGTACACGAATCCTCTTATCCCTATTCTCGCTGTGCACACTCCCACGGGGCTGACTAAGTGCCCTCCGGCGGTACGTATCTGAGGTCCGGTCCATTGAGTCAGCACCTTTTTCAACTTCTTTGCAAGGACGCTACTGACCACGGAGTAGTCCGCCCCAGTGTCTATTAGAGCAATAGCCTCAAGGTCGTCGATGGTGACTAGCAGTTCGGATGTAACGTCACCATTACTGCACTTGTCCGTCGTTGCGTAACTGCCGTCGTCCGGTCGGGTTAGCGATGGAGGGTTTTCAGTTTTCCGAGTATCAGCGGCCTTGCCTCCACAGGTCGCTGGCTCTAGTTTTCCCGCCGCGGGCTAGGTGAACGAGGTCTCGGGAGCATTGACGATGGACGAGGACTTGGCGACCGATAGCGCATTGGTGCTGTTGACCGCGACTCTCGTTGCTGGGTGTCCTGAAGCGTATGGCGCGAAGACAAAAACTCTTCGATTTCGTAAGGGCGCTCACCGTTCCGAGGGCAGGGTGCATTGACTGGGAAACCACGCAGTCCCACTCGACGATATTGACAAGCCCGGTAAAGGTGACCTGCCTCTCCACAGTGGTAGCAGAGAGGCCGCCGGTCTGCAGTGCGCCATACGTCGCTCTTACGTGGTCTTACTTCCGGCATGGGTGGTGGTGTACTCAAAGGAAACGTCGAGGGTATAGCGGCCGCCGGTCCGGATGGTGCGTCCGAGGTCCTGTCGTACAACTTGCGCGTACGATAACTGAGGCTGAGGTTCTGGTTGTACACGGTGCAGTGCCTGAGGCTGCGGTTGAAGGATTGCTTGACGCACTTCTTCACGTACAACGTCCGCAAGCGAAGGCATCGCTGGAGTACCTTGAGCCAGTTGCATTTTCTGTAGCTCTTCTCTCACGACAGCCCTCACCACTTCCCGCAAAAGGTCGATGTTGCTCGTGAGGGTTGTTGACACCGCGCTAACTGATGAGACGCCTACGTCCCTGTTGTACTGGCGCGCGCGCTGCTGCAGTGTCTTCTCTATCATCGTTGCCTCTGATCTAAACTCAGCCACACAGCGGGGCGGATTACGCACTAGGCCTGCAAAAAGCTCCTCCTTCACTCCGCGCATCAGGTGCCGCAGCTTCTTCTCCTCAGCCATGTTTGGGTCGGCTCGGCGGAAGAGTCGGGACATGTCCTCAACGTACATGGCCACGCTCTCGTTGTTTCGTTGATTTCTCATCTGAAGAGCAGCCTCTGCCTTCTCTCTGCGGTCCGTGTTTGGGTATGTAGCCAGTAGCTCCCTTCGGAAGTCGTCCCATGACAACAACGACGCTTCGTGGTTTTCGAACCACGTACGTGCAGAATCTTGTAGTGCCACGTAGACGTAGCGAAGTTTCCTGGCTTCGTCCCAACCGTTCAAGCTGGCGACGCGCTCGAAGCCCTCCAGCCAGTCTTCGGCATCTTCGAAAATGTCGCCGTGGAAGACTTCTGGTGTCCGGGGCGAATCCACGACGATATGTGATGGAGATGGCGTCGCTTGGGCGGCCATCGTGGCGTCTGAGCTTACGGTCTCCACTGGTCTTGACGAATCGAAGAGGGGGCCAAACTCGGGCTGCTCACCTCGTAGGCGGCGACTCGTGCGTTGGTGGACGGGCGTTAATTCCGCTGGCTCCAATCTACGCTCCCTAGCCTGAGGTGGGCTTGGAATCATTACCCCGCACCTCCACCAGTTTGTAACGAACAAATACAGCACCTGCTGCTAAAATAACTATTTATTTAGGGCGAACCTGTGCCCGTCAACTCAAGAGACACAACTTTTTGCAGAGATGTCCGCCGCTAGCTAGTCCGAACCTCGTCTACTTCTTCTTCACACATGTAGTCGCGTGCCGCTCATTCCATCAGCCGCCAGTCTTCTTCTTCAGCCCGTGGTGTCGGGGCACGCGCAATCCGGCGTTGTATTGCGCGCTTTGCGCGCCAGTTCTGTGGCGGAGTTTATAAAAGGAGGAAGCGGCGTGCTTCTTCAAAGGGTGTCGAATAACTTGTGGCAATATATATATATATATATATATATATATTGTAGAAAACCCTTGGGACATTGTAATGGGTTACCCTCTCCAGCGCCTTCTAGTGGGTCGTCCTCTTTGGTTGCTTGAAAAAGAAGGGAGTCCGTGCATTGCCGTGACTGTCGCCATTACTCATTTTCAGTGCTGTCTATTAAACACCTTAACAATTTGGTGGAGAGTGCTCTGCTCCCATTCAATGCCCCTGGAGCTCCGATCCCGTACCCTGCCATCTACCATGCCTCAAGACGCCGCCCAGCAAACGCCTCCTCTCGCAAAGAGCACATGTCCCGGTGTCCCCCGTATACGCGATCCACCTATCTTCACTGGCGCCGATAGCACCGACGTGGAGGACTGGCTCGCAATTTACGAGCGCGTCAGCATCCCCAACAAATGGGACGAAGAAGGCAAGTTAAGCAACTTGGTATTCTACCTCGCGGGCGTAGCAAGCTTGTGGTACAACCACGCGTCCGATTTTGCGACTTGGTCCGATTTCAAGACCGCCGTCATCAGCGTCTTTGGCCGCCCAGCAGTTCGTAAGCTGCAAGCCGAACAGCGCTTACGTGAACGATCTCAGCAGGCCGGTGACTCTTTCACAAGTTATATCGAAGACGCCCTCGACTTGTGTAAGAGGGCCAACGGGACCATGTCTGAGTCTGACAAGATCCGGAACGTAATGAAAGGCATTGACGACGATGCCTTCACCATGCTGCTCGCCAAAAACCCTGGCACAGTGGCCGAGGTCATAACGCTGTGCCAGAGCTACGAGGAGCTCCGCCGGCAACGTTCGACGACCCGTCGATCCCCATCACGCGACGCAGAGCTTGCTGGCTTGGCGGCAATAACTGACCAGGCCGCGTTGCTGGCAGAAGTCAAGTCATTCGTGCGCGAGGAAATTGCTCGCCAGGTCTCCCTCCTCGCCTTTGCCCACCCGCAGCACGTTCAACAGTCGTCGACCACCCTTCTTCCTCCTCTCCGCCGAGCGATTGAGCACGAAATTGCGGAGGTCATGCCTGCGTACCACCCGCAACCTCCGGCTCCTGCGCCCCAGAGTTACGCTCAAGTTGTCGCCAGGACGCCCCAAGTAATTCCTGCGGCTGCCCCAATGAGCTACGCCGAAGCCGCCGCTAGACCTCCGTTCTTTGAGGCGGGTGTGCCGGCTACATATGCTGACGCCATCCCTCGGCCCCGACTGCAGTCCACCATACAGTCATTTCAGCAGCCGACCAGTCAATCGCGTCCTGCGACATGGGCGGGACCTACCCTGGCGAACCGATGGCGCACCCCCGACAACCGGCCCATCTGCTTTGCTTGCGGTTACGCCGGTCACGTGGCACGTTATTGTCAACGCGTGCAGCCGCCTCGAGTCGCGTCACCTGTCACCAGCCAGTCAAGCCGCGCATTCTACGACCCACCTCCACCTATGTCGCCGACGTCACGCCCACCTCCAGCTACTCGCCGCTCTCCGTCTCCACGACGTCGATCACTGTCACCCATGCGGCCACGTTCGGTCGCACGAGAGCAGGAAAACTAGTCGTCGCAGTCCAGGAGGCAAGGGCTGCGACGCTATCGAACTGTGAAAGCCCTCAGCGAAGTCCATCGAATGTAATCGACGTGATTGTGGACGGTGTTCGCGCATCGGCCCTTATCGATACTGGAGCCGCTGTATCCGTTATGGACGCAAAACTTTGCCGCTTACTTCAAAAAGTGATGACGCCACTTTCTGGGATGTCCCTCCGTACCGCCAGCTCCCAGAGTATTCATCCTACAGCAGTATGCACTGCTCGCGTCGTAATTCAGGACGTTCTGTACGACGTCGAGTTCATCATAACAGCGGCATGCTCTCACGACGTCATCCTGGGATGGGATTTCCTCTCCCGCCACGACGCCGTAATTCGTTGCGCACCAGCCGAAATCGAACTCTCACCGTTCTCACATTTGAAGCCGACAGACAGTCCATCGGCATTCACCAAGATCCTCGTCAAAGACGATACCAAAGTTCCCCCAAACTCGTCGACGGCCGTGCCAGTTTACTGCGCCGGTCTCTGCGACACCATTGCAGTCCTTCCGCCATCTAACCGCGTTTTCACTAGGAAAGGGTTGCTGGTACCTTTCGCGACCGTGTGAGTCACTCAGGGCAGCACCGCTATTTTTGTTACCAACCCATTCCCGTGCATTGTTACGTTGGTTCGAGGGGAATGTCTCGGCAAAGTGGAACCCGTTGAAGACGCACAAGTTCTGGACGCACCCGATGACTCGCACTGTATCAGTTCCCGCACCATCAGTGCTGTTTCCACGTCTGATTCGTCACCTACTGATGTATTTGGTCCCTCCATTGCTGACAACCTTACGTCGGTCCAGCGTTCGCAGCTTCTGTGCTTGTTGGATGAATTTCGTCATTCTTTCGATGTCGGGCAAACATCCCTCGGCCGCACGTCCGCTGTTACGCATCGCATCGACACTGGCACCCAACCACCACTGCGGCAACGTCCATATCGCGTGTCTCCCACAGAACGCCGGGTAATTAACGAGCAAGTGGACGATATGCTTCGACGCGATGTAATTTGGCCCTCCGACAGCCCATGGGCGTCTCCTGTTGTTCTCGTTGCGAAGAAGGACGGTTCTCTGCGGTTCTGTGTGGACTACCGACGGCTCAACAAGGTCACCCGCAAGGATGTTTATCCACTGCCGCGAATCGACGATGCGATTCACAGCCTCCAAGGAGCAGAATTCTTTTCATCTCTCGATCTGCGCTCGGGGTACTGGCAAGTACCCATGGCTGATGACGCTCGACCAAAGACAGCCTTTGTCACGCCCGACGGCTTGTACGAGTTCAACGTCATGCCGTTCGGTCTGTGTAATGCGCCCGCGACCTTCGATCGCATGATGGACACCGTTCTGCGTAACTTAAAATGGCACACGTGCCTGTGTTACCTGGACGACGTCGTCGTCTTCGCTCCCGACTTCTCCACGCATCTCCAACGTCTGCGGCATGTCTTGACCCGTTTGAGCAACGCCGGCCTCCAACTGAATCTGAAGAAGTGCCGATTTGCGGCACGGCAGCTGACAATCCTCGGCTACGTCGTGTCCAAAGACGGAATCCTTCCCGATCCGGCCGAGCTTCGGGCCGTGGCCGAATTTCCCAAACCTACGTCCGTCAAAGAACTGCGCAGTTTCGTCGGACTGTGTTCACACTTTCGACGCTTCATACGAAACTTTGCCACCATCATATCGCCGCTGACGAAGCTGCTTGGAAGTAACGGACCCCTAAATTCATGGTCGTCCGAGTGTGACGACGCGTTCGCAAAGCTCCGTCGTTTGTTGACGTCTCCTCCCATACTACGCCACTACGACACTACGGCCCCAACGGAGGTACACACGGACGCCAGCGGTGTAGGCCTCGGCGCTGTCCTTGCGCAACGCAAACCAGGGTTCCCCGAATATGTCGTGGCATACGCAAGGCGTACGCTTACCAGAGCAGAGACCAATTACTCAGTCACGGAAAAAGAGTGCCTGGCGATCATATGGGCCCTTACAAAGTTTCGACCTTATTTGTATGGTCGCCCATTTGATGTCGTCACCGACCATCATGCACTATGCTGGCTGTCGTCATTGAAGGATCCCTCAGGCCGTCTCGCCCGCAGGGCACTTCGCCTGCAGGACTACGACATCCGCGTGCTCTACCGCAACGGACGCCAGCATGCTGACGCCGACGCCCTCTCGCGCTCTCCCTTGCCTGACGACAATGCCCCCTGCTCAGTATCTCACATAGCTGTTGCTTCAATAAGCGTTCACACCATCGCTACCGAACAGCGCAAGGATAAATGGATCACCTCGCTGATCGACTTGCTCACTGATCCGACGGCAACACCATCCACTCGCGCGTTGCGTCGTCAAGCCCACCATTTCGCCGTTCGTGACGACCTCCTGCACCGACGCAATTACAACGCCGACGGCCGCCAGTGGCTACTAGTGATACCCCGCAGTCTGCGTTCTGAAATATGCGAGGCCTTCCACTCTGACCCGCAATGCGCGCACTCTGGGGTATCCAAAACTTGCCACCGCATTCGACAACGATACTTCTGGCGTGGGATGTACCGCCACGTGCAGAAGTTCGTTCGCTCCTGCCTCGATTGCCAACGCCGAAAACCTGCAACGCACGTGTCGCCAGCAGGTCTACAACCATTACCTTGCCCTAACCGTCCGTTCGGGCGCGTGGGCATCGATTTGTATGGACCACTTCCTCTGACTTCGGCTGGTAACCGCTGGGCCATCGTCGCTGTTGACCATCTAACGCGATACGCCGAAACCGCCGCCCTCCCAGCGGCTACAGCGCGCGATGTTGCCTCCTTCCTACTACACCGATTCATACTGCGTCACGGTCCACCCCAAGAGCTTCTCAGCGATCGAGGCCGTGTCTTCTTATCGGAAGTCGTGGAAGCCATTCTGAAAGAGTGCCATGCTGTTCACCGCAAAACTACTGCTTACCACCCGCAGACGAATGGACTAACCGAACGCTTTAACCGAACGCTCGGCGACATGCTGTCAATGTATGTCGCCGCCGATCACACCAATTGGGATGCCATTCTGCCCTTTGTCACCTACGCCTATAACACGGCCCCTCAGAGCACTACTGGTTTTTCACCGTTCTTCTTACTGTACGGAAGGCACCCGTCGCACACCATCGACACGATACTTCCATACAAGCCGGATTCATCTGAGTGCGCGCCTACTTCTGACACAGCCAGGCTCGCTGAAGAGTGTCGCGAGCTTGTCAAGACATTTACGACGCAGGAACAAGAGCTGCAGAAGAGCATCCGCGGTGGCACCACTACTTCTGAACCCACGTTCCTCCCTGGAGCGCTCGTATGGCTCTCGGTCCCTACCGCTGCAAGTGGCCTTTCTTCAAAACTGCTGCCGAAATACGAAGGCCCATACCGGGTCGTCGAGCGCACATCCCCGGTCAACTACTTGATCGAACCCATCGAACCAGCTTCCGACATGCGCCGTCGAGGGCGCGACATTGTCAACGTGGAGCGCCTCAAGGCCTACTATGACCCACTCATAGTGACGAGCTGTTAGGTCGCCGGACGGCTCCTTTTCGTACCCGGGGTAATTGTAGAGAAGCCTTGGGACATGGTAATGGGTTACCCTCTCCAGCGCCTTCTAGTGGGTCGTCCTCTTTGGTTGCTTGAAAAAGAACGCCGCTCGCGCAGGGAGTTCGTGCCTTGCCGAACTGTGGCCGACGCAAACGTCGGCCACATTTTATTGCGATAGCAATTATATGGACAGTCTCGGCTGGTTTTGGCCGTTCACGTCCCCGTCATTCACCGTATATGTATAAGCATGTATATATATATATATATATATATACACGAGCCTACGTACACGGCAGGCATAGTTCCTGGTATCCTGTTCATTGTAGCTGGTGTCGACTGAATTCCAGAAGCCGGCGTGATGACACGTTCTTTTCCTTGGCGACGATGGCGGCGTTATCCCAGTCAATGGTATGACCATGTGCACGCACATGCTCAGGGATGGCGTTTGCCGTGTGATTGTTTTTAGTCACATCACGTTGGTGCTCTTTGAGGCATCGAGAAAACTTTCCTGTTTCGCCAATATACACTTCACGGCAATCAGCGCACGGTATCTTATACACGACACCTGGAAACGATTCACTTGGCAGCCTGTCTTTCACATTGACGAGCTGGTTCCAGAGCTTGCTGGTCGAGGCGTGAGCAATGCGCAAATCGTATTTTGAAAATACGCGAGAAAATGCCTCGCTGATACCTTCGACTTAAGGTATGGCTGCACGTGCACAGGTTGTCATGTTAATCTTTGAGCTGGATTGAAGTATCCGCTTCTCAGTTTTTGAGATGAAACGATCAGGATAACCGTCGCGGTTTAGCTCCCGATGGATTGTGCGTAGCTCTTTCTTCAACGCATCATCGTCTGAGCAGACCCGTACGGCGCGTGTCACCAAGGATGACACTACAGATGTCTGCTGGCCGATGGGGTGATGCGAATAGAAACTGAGATAGCGATCTGTGTGGATGAGAAGGTGAGGGCGCTCCCATCCCAGCGCATCTGACCATCCAAAAATGGCAGCACGTTGTCATTCTCGTGTTCAACGGTGAACTGTATGTTCACGTTCTGGGCGTTCAGGCAGTCCAAGAAGCGTTGGATGCCTTGCTTCTTCAAAATGCAGAAGCAGTCATCGACGTACCGGTAAAGTATTTTGGGGGCCGGAGTCAACGTTGCCAGGACCTTTCCTTCCAAGGCTTCCATTACCAGATTGGCCGTGGTGACTGGTATTGAAGCTCCCATCACCGTACCATGTACTTGCTGATAAATCTTGCAATCGTATGAAAAATACGTGTTGCTGAGAGAAAACTGCAGCAGCTCGCTAAGTTTGGGGATGTCGAATGGGGTGCGACCAGGAGGACCACTCTCTGCTTTTAGGGCTCCTTCGCACGTGGGTACTGCCAAGTCCACCGGGACACTTGTAAAACGTGGCGTGACGTCGAACGAGACCATGGTGTTGTCTTCGCCCAGTGTGACATCCTTTAACTTATCAACAAGAGCAGACAAATTTTCGATGTGTGTCGAGGTCTTACCGGCTAGGGGACTCAAAACATGGTGTAGGTAGCCCCATACTCGGTAGAGCGGTGATCTGGTGAAGTCGACAATAGGCCGAAGTGGAACGCCAGGCTTGTGGACTTTTGGCAGGCCATACATTGCAGGGACTGAACCCTTCGTGCAGAGCAGACGGTGATAGAGACCGGTGAGGTGCTGAGGAACCAACCCGAACAACCTGGCCAGAAGTTTTTGCAGCTTAGTCTGTAGTCGGCTTGTGCGGTCGTAGGCTATAGCAGCATACGTGCGACGGTCACCAAGGAGGGACCGCATTTTCTCGTGGCAGTCATTCTTGTTCAGCAAGACCGTAGCATTTCCTTTGTCGGAGGGTAGAATGGCGATGCTTCTGTTACTCCGTAGGCTCCGAATAGCTTGCTTCTCGGATACCGACGAGAGCGTCTTGGTGCCGTACTTCCGCAATCCCGAAAGCACGCCAATAGCATGGGTGCGGGCTTCTTCACGTACGTCTGAGGGAAGTTGGCTGACGGCACGTTCTACCGCACAGATCACATTCCTTGGCCTTGGTTGCGCATCCGTTTCAAAATTCAACCCACGAGACAATACCTCCGCTTCCTTCTCGGATGGAGTGTAAGAGGATAGGTTGATTACGTCTTGCGTGTCTTGTGACAAATCCGTGAAGTCCTGTCCTGTCCGGCTACCGGTGCTCACTGATCACGGTAATGATGACCTTCTTCAAGAACTGCCAAGAACCCCTTCCACACATGCACACAGGTTCGTGAAACGTACGTGCATTCGCCGTCATAATGCAAGAGTATAAGCATAACAACTGTAACGCAACTCTAACAACCGCAACTGTGACTGTAACGTAAGCGCAGTGGGCCTGCGCGTGTCACTCGTCTGTGTATATATCTAGGGAAACTTTTTTCAATAAAGCTTAGTTGCGAGTAGCGCCTGCCCTGTGCATCTGTGTTCCTTCATTGCTCTATTTCAATTCGCGCTATTCAGTATTGAAGAATATAAGTACTACGTATCAGCTTACTGCGTCTGGTGTTGGTAACACCTATGTTGCTGTTGGCATCGTTAAGCAACTGTAAACAACGGGTTATATAACACATGTGCGACTCTTCAAAATATGTCTGTGCGTATACCATTTGCACATTTCTCGAGCGTCATTCCGTAACGTTTCGCTCAATGTGAAAAACTGCGACACAGTCACCTTCCTGCGCATGGTTCGCATTACATCGATTCCCACGATACGTGCGATCTGCCGAATTTTTTTCTGTCCAAAACCGTGCGACTGCTCCTCTGGCTGATGCAGGTGACGGGTGGCCGTGCAACTCACCTGATGCTGTTAATATTAGCTTCCCGGACCTCCTCGTGTGTTTCTTCGCGTAACTTGAAATTTCTTTGATAGCTAAACAGGCGTACATATGCATGGAATGAACAGCGATGTGCTTTTTTATGCCTTTTGTAAGTATGCAGACGATCCAGGACGCTGCTCTGCGATAGGATTTGAGCAAAGTCAAATGACGCAGAAGCATCTTTACTTGTTGCAATAATGCAACCAAATGTGTTTAGGTGTTTAAATCTTGCAAATTTATTTAGTTTCAATCGTAATACGTGACCATTTAAGTCAAGAACGGCAGAAATTTTCGCAATACCGATTTATATTTCGCAACAAGACGGTGAGATGGGCTAGTTGGTGAACATTCATGTTTAAAGCACAAAGCTTTTAAGCGCGCCGAGCACACCGTTTGATCGTGGCGCCCTGCTGGTGGCGTCATCGCAAGAGTGACCATCGTTCTCCCATTGGTTTGCCGCAAAGACCGCACACTACGCCATTCTAGTACACCATAGTATAGCGATGTCCAGCTGTTTCTGCGGGTATACAATTCTGCGAACGCAGCTTTGCTCTGAGAGGGAGAGAGAAAGAAATAAACAGCATTGCTCGTGTGAGCTTCTTTTCCATCATACGAGTTCTGTTTTGCGTTGTACAGGTCAATTCAAGATGAATCAAGACCAACTAGTCCGGCTGTCAATCCAGGCTCCTTACTCCAGAAAACCGTGCGCCTTGACGATTTTCCTGGAACGGTATAGTTGCGGGGCAAGCTTGAAAGCTGGGTTTCCAATGTGCTGGAGTACACTGCCTTATTCGTCGCATTTTTGGAAGCCGCCGCGAGCGCTGAAAGCTACTATATGATAAGCAAGGCAAAGCAGGTTGATTGCAGACTAAAGCGGAAACCTTTTTTAGCTCTTCCAGTTCGGCCCAAATAAAACACTTGACACTTCTGCACTCTTGTCGACCCGCTTGCATATAGAGCAGCGGTTATGCTATTCCTTTTCGACTTAAGAACAAGAATATTCTGAAACAGGAAAAGCGGTAAAGCGGTCCATGAATCATTTACTGGTCTCCGCCCGTATTTGTGTCGTCGATTATGTGAATTTCTATTCCAGGTAAAGCAGAATGAAAGCATGAGAGATTGTTCTAACTTTATAGTGCCCCTGCTCAGCGGTAGCCTCCTTTAGAATGCTGGAGCGCAAAAGCGTCCCATGGCTGGCCTGCACCGCAGAGAGCCTACAATGCGTGGTCGTGATGCGCGGAACACAATTTTCACAGCAGAAGCGTAGGACAAATTTCTTTATATAATGATTTGATTGCTGTGTTGAAGGAAAACTTCGCCACAGTTGTTCGTTTCCCAGTGTGCAGGCGACAGTCACCACTGTCGAAACTGGCGGGGCACCGCCCCCGTAACTTTTCTCAGTGAGGGGGGGGGGGGGCTAGCGGCCCCTTTGCCCTCCCCGGTAGATACGCCTATGGCAGACCGACACAGCAAGGAGCTACAAGACGACCGTAATGGTTTCCGGTCGCAATAGCTGATCGAACTCTCATCTTGGCCAATTTTAACTTACGGTGTACATGTGTCCTGCTTTCTTACGGCCATACAGGGAGCTTATGCTTACACTTCATGATTCCAACCTTCGTGATTTTTTGTCGCTTGATCTCACTTCGAACGCGAAGACACAGCCAAGCTCCTCCTTCCAACAATTCTGTTGCGATGTTGTCCTTACTTTTATAAGAATCGCTACGATTACGCACCATGCTATTTAACGTAAAAATGTACAAGAATTCTGGGAATAACCTCCCCTGTGCCTTCTGACTGCATTGCAAACCCTTTATATCCCTTTCATCAATTCCCTCTGTTCTCTCCATCTTTGTTTCTTCAGACACAGATTCTATATATTAAGTGACACTGTAATTAGTCGCCCTCGGCCGCCAATATTTTCGATTATGACGATTAGCCTCAAGACAAAAAATATGGCTGACTGTCCCGTAACCGAGAGTGTACAAGTATGCATGATATGTGTACCCAGCAAAGTAGATTGGTTGGAGATTATACTAGAAACAATCTTGTGCATGTTCCCAAGAACACACCCCGCCAAACTACGCCCATTTACACTGTGCACTCGTTCATACTGTTACATGGTCGTGACGGTGAAGAAGACTCCAGCAGAACTCGGAAATACGTAGCTCTTTATTTGGCCGAACTTGTGGCCGGGAAACAGAAAGTCAAACTGCAAGCAAAGCACGCAGTATACTGATAGCAGCGAACAGAGCGTCGGCCGTCGATAATCTGCTCTCCGGGAAGGCGCGTCGGCATTTATACATGCGACATCGAATCACGAGTGTCGTTCGGAAAGAAAGGGCCTAAACCCACCTAGAATCACGCATACACCTTCCGAATGAAAACATCGGCATGGACACTGAAGAAATCACTTGCCTATTCATCCATGCCCGAGGAAAAGAAGATTGGCTTCCTGTTGCGAGGATTGAACGAAGAACTTGTCGCCGGACTGGCGCGCAACCACCCTAACACGGTCTCAGAATTCGTTTCTGGTGCCACAACAATCGAAAAGTTGCTAGAAATCCGACTTACCCTACTGGAAAGCTCAGTGGCGCTGTCCCAGTGCCATACATGACCAGTGTTCATGATTACATATGAAGCAGCGCACGACGACAGGCACAAAAGGAACGTTAGGGACACCGCTGCACTCTCAACTATTTATTTCGCAGAAAAACATGGTTGATATACAACAAGACGGTGTACCACGTGCTACAATGACGTTCAGGCTACATCATATTTTCTAAAAAGCACACTTCGCAATCGCTCAAAGTTATCGATGCTTGGCTAATGCAGTAATCTTTTCTTTTTGCGACACTTTCCAGTCACAGAGATCAGGTGACCAGGGAAGTGATCGAGGCCTTCCACATCGCAAAAAGAAAAGATTACTGCATTAGCCAAGCATCGATAACTTTGAGCGATTGCGAAGTGTGCTTTTAAGGAAATATGATGTAGCCTGAACGTCATTGTAGCACGTGGTACACCGTCTTGTTGTATATTAACCATGTTTTTCTGCGAAGTAAACCAGTTGAGAGTGCAGCGGTGTCCCTATCGTTCCTTTTGTGCCTGTCGTCGTTCGCTGCTTCATATGTAATCATGAACTATCACCAACTCGCCCAACTTTCGACATTAATGACCAGTGTGGCGCTGGGTACTGGGACATTGGCACGCTGCACGAGGCACGCTGGACGCTGGCATGCTGTATACTGGGACACCTGTTATGGGCCGAAATCGGGCTTGTAAATTGTTTTTAAAAACTGTGGTCATGCCCAGATCGTAATTAGGGCTGAAACACGAGCACCGCGACAAAAAAACTAATGATAATGATAAAAACTTTCAATTTTTCGAAACAGTGTTCCCGAGCCCGTAAGCTCGGGGTCACCCTAGGTGGCAGGGTTCCTCAGTCAAGGAATCCTCTGGCCGCAATCGCCTGCTGAAAAAAAAAGAAAAAGGAAACGAGCGAGTGGAGTCGTACCCACCACCTGGACGCACCATAGATACTGAGTCTAACACGTTACCGCTACACAACATTTGGAAGACGAGTGTCGACGTTTTTTTCTTCATGTTATGAAAATTCCGGTAGCCAGTATTTTTATTTTCTCGTTTAGAAGCGCAGATTTCAGTCCCTTCGTGCTCGGGACAACCTAACAGAAGATAGTTAATTTGTTTATGTGCTGCCTAGGATCAGAACGTCTATCTAGCACCTTTTCCCGCAAAACATATTAGCGTAACCGCACACGTCTTGCGGCAACCGCACTGACTCATTAAGCGGTTAGTCATACCTATGCAGAAAACATCGTGCGTATGAATTGCACACTGAACAGGCAATACCACCACCCCATGCCCACAACGAGCTACGGGAATGTCCAAGCGCTGAGCGCCGACTACATGAGAGAGCTTTAGTGAGATCGTGCAAGAGGAGCGGCGAAAGATATTACCTACATCGCAGGCCTGAAGTGGTTTCCATTGCTGATGTCGTGCGCCAAGGTTCTTGCAATAACGGCGCGTTCCTCAGCCAGTGGACCAGCAGCCATAAGCTAAATGAGCTACGCTGCTGCAGTTCCCCGTCACGCTCCTCCGCGCCCACACCAAGACGTCGCAACGCCGCAGCGCCGTCGCCAGACAGCGCCGCCACCACCGATACCACACCGTCCCCATATTGACCAGAGCTGCGTGCCAAGGAAAACCGGCGTTTTGCGCGCCCCTGACAACCGCCCGCTCTGCTACCACTGCGAGGAAGCCGGCCACACCTACCGCCGCTGCCAGTACCGCTAGATGGGACTACACGGCTTCGCCGTCAACGCTCCGCGTCCACAGCGTGGCGAGCGGCCGCGTGACATCGCAGACTACCTGGCCGACACTGATGAACACCTCGACGCCTGTCGCGTTCGCCGTCGCCAGGACGCTACCGGTTCCCTCAGCGACGCCCGCAGTACAGCGGCCCTACCCGGGGCCGTTCCGCGAGCCCATATCTGGAAAACTAAGGGCAGCAACTGATGGAGATGCGGTTGCTGTACGACGAAATACCGAAGACCCTCCGCCGCCGACGACGATGACACTGCGACCAAATCGTAAGAACCCGCCGGAAGCCGAACGGCGATGCCTTCGCCTTGGCTTATGCTACCGAAGCTGAAACGGCAACCCGAACACAGGAGCCAACATTCAACATCAACCCAAGCCTTGCTTCTTGGTGATACGAACAGCCCCGAGGCCTTCTCCAACAGTACAAGGACTCTTTTTCGTCGTCGTCAAGGGTTCGACAAACGCCACTCGTGAAGCACCGTATAATAACGGAAGAAAGTGCTCGTCCACTCCGTCAGAATCTCTATCGAGTTTCAACGCTGAACGAGAAACCTTGAAACAAGCCGACGAGATGCTGCGCGACGACATCACCCAATTATAGTGTACTTAGTACACTATGTATGCAATCATCCACGAGTCCAAGGGCGTCGCCTCTATGATTAGTGGAGGAGAAGGGTGGATCCCTGCGGTTCTGTGTCGATTACCGCCGTTTAAACAAAGCCACGAAAAAGGACGTGTACCCTCTCCCACAGATCGACGACACCATGGACCGGCTGTACGACGCCAGGTATCGTCGATGGATTTGAAGACACGCTGCTGGCAAATTGAAGTCGACGAAAGGAATCGAGAGAAAACCGCCTTTATTACGCCAGACGTCCTGTTAGAAATTAAGGTGGCGGTTCCACTACCACCATCTTGCCAATAGTTCGAAAAACGACAACAGACGACGCCACTCATCCACGTTTGCAGAAAGCGAGAAAATTGCGCGCGCAAGTATGGTCAGCGTCGCCTCGCGCGTGTTTTATATGTTATATGTCGCGCTAGGTGACGGAAATCGGCCGACAAAAAGCAAGGAGCACAAACGCGGACGGCGTCTTTCACCTATAATCGGGGCCAACTGTTGGCGTCGTTTCAACGACATGACGATAAGTGCCCCAGTTTGTAAGGACAAACGCTCGCTTCCTATTGCAGCCCTTGAGAAAGGACAGTGCAGCGTCTAAATACAATCGCTTGAGAACAAAAGAAAAAAAAAACACGCACACACACGCACACTGGTGCGCACAACAGCGTGCCCTCACACACGCACACACACACGCTCTCACCCACACGCACGCGCTACGCTCTCACTAACGCACTCACTCACATAATATAATGTGCCTCAGTGAAATAGTATTGAACAAAACATCAATCAAACGCTTCGCAGCGTTGCAGTGGAATTGCACGGCCGCTACTAAAACAATCATTTTGGTTCATTTTAGCGACCGTGCCAGTGACTTTTATAGCATCGCGCGAGCGCATGTCTTTTGTGTGTGTGTGGGGGGGGGGGCGTGCTTTTGCTTATTACAATTGGAGGAGGAAAAAATGGACAGACAGATTTCAGCAAATTATAATTCGAGAGTTATCTGCGAAATTTCATCCTCTCAAACTGCAATAAACGGTTACCAAAATAAAGCACATCTTGATGATCAGTTGAACACATGACTACCACTAATTACCGGAGTTAGAACCTCTTAGAACACATGCTTCTGCCAGCGAGACGTCTGACAATGAATGCGTTTGCGTGAGGAAGAAGACAATGATTTTTCCATGTGTTCGAGTCCCACAAGGCATGTCCTTGTAATATGTCTTCTTTTCTGTTCCCTATTCTCTCTCTTTCTTCGCCATCTTCGGTCTTCCCTTCTTTTCGCCTACTTTACCGTTAAACTCACAATCCCGCCCTAACGATGCCCTCGACGCGGAAGCTGGATCAGGACAGACGATGACTTGGAAGGTCAAGAACCCTTTCGGCTGACTTGGTGTATCTCATCGCTTCAACCGGAAGAGAACTGGCCTCCCCGGGCAGTATCAGCCTATCCTCTTAGAGGATGTGCGGTTACTACATTCTGGCCTCCAGGCTGCATATGCTGCGGAATACCTGATCACGGCCGGGGTCAGAATCGTAACACAGCGAAGGGTAAAATAACCAATGGAACCGGACAAGCCGCTACTGTACAGTGAATCTGCCAATGCTAAACGCATGCACCCTCTCTAGAGAAACTAAGCTAGCAAATCTACTTGACGAATTAGAAGGCGCTTAAATGCGATAATATTGGCCTTAGTGAAGTTCGCAGAGCTGGTGAAGCTAGCGGGGACTAATAGGCACGTGCTCTGAGGGCTCCCTGAGAAGCGAGTATGGCGTGCTTTCCTTAATTCATAAAGATATCGCAAGTGTAGCGAAGCTTATTGGAACTCTGAAGTGGGTCGTCCTCTCCGGCCCCTTCTAGTCGGTTTCCACGATGCTCGCCACGACGCCGTCACGACGCCTCGCTCGCCACGACGCCATAATTCGTTGCGCACCAGCCGAAATACAGCTCTCACCATTCTCCAATTTGACGCCGGCGAACAGCCCATCGGCTGTGACCAAGGTACTCGTCAAAGACGACACCACAGTTCCTGCAAACTCGTCAACGGCTGTGTCCGTCTATTGCACCGGTCTCTCCGACACGGTTGCACTCCTTTCCCCCTCTGACCGCGTTTTCACCAGGAAAAGTTTGCTGGTGCCATTTGCGACCGTGCAAGTCACTCAGGGCGACACCGATGTTTTTGTTACGAACCCATCCCCGTACATTGTTACGTTGGTGCGAGGGGAATACCTCGGCAGAGCGAAAGCCCTCGAAGACGCAAAAGTTATGGACGCACCGGGTGACACGGACTGTGCCAGCTGCCGTACGCTCACTGCTGTTTCCACATCTGACTCGTCACCCGCTGACGTCTTTGCTTCCTCCATTTCTGACAACCTTACGTCGGTCCAGCGTTCCCAGCTTCTGTGGCTGTTCGAAGAATTTCGTTCTTTGTTCGATGTCGCCCAAACTTCTCTCGGCCGCACGTCTGCTGTCACGCATCGCATCGACACTGGCGCCCAACCACCACTGCGGCAACGTCCATATCGCATATCTCCCGCAGAGCGTCGTGTAACTAACGAGCAAGTCGAAGACATGCTTCGCCGCGATGTTATTGGACCCTCAAACAGCCCGTGGGCGTCTCCTGTCCTTCTTGTTGTGAAGAAGGACGGCTCTCTGCGTTTCTGCGTGGACTACCGACGACTCAATAACATCATCGTAAGGACGTTTATCCCCTCCCTCGAATAGACGACGCCATTGACAGCCTGCAAGGAGCAGAATTCTTTTCGTCACTCGATTTGCGCTCCCGGTACTGACAAGTCCCCATGGCTGATGACGCTCGACCGAAGACAGCGTTTGTCACACCCGACGGCTTGTACGAATTCAACGTCATGCCGTTTGCGCTGTGTAATGCGCCCGCAACCTTTGAGCGCATGATGGATACCGTTCTGCGCAACTTGAAATGGCACACGTGCCTGTGCTACCTCGACGACACCGTCGTTTTTGCCCTGGACTTCTCGACACATCTTCAACGCCTGCGGCTTGTTTTGACGCGTTTGAGCGACGCCGGGCTACAACTGAACCTAAAGAAGTGCCGATTTGCAGCATGGCAGGTGACAATACTAGGCTACGTCGTGTCCAAGGACGGAATTCTCCCCGATCCAGCCAAGGTTCGGGCCGTGACAGAGTTCCCCAAACCTACGTCCGTCATAGAACTGCGCAGTTTTGTAGGACTATGCTCCTACTTTCCGCGCTTCATACGAACCTTCGCGACTATCATATCGCCGCTGACAAAGCTCCTTGGCAGCGACGGGCCCCTCAATACGTGGTTGTCAAAGTGCGACGCCGCTTTCGCGAAACTCCGTCGTTTGTTGACGTCTCCTCCGATACTACGCCACTACGACCCTACGGCCACTACGACCCTACGTCCCCTACAGACGTACACACGGACACCAGCGGTGTTGGCCGCGGCGCTGTCCTTGCACAGCGCAAACCTGGGTTCCCGGGATATGTCGTGGCATATGCAAGTCGCACGCTTCCTAAAGCCGAGACCAATTACACCGTCACGGAGAAAGAATGCCTGGCAATCATCTGGACCCTTACGAAGTTCCGACATTACTTGTATGGTCGCCCATTTGATGTCGTCACCGACCATCATGCGCTGTGCTGGTTGTCGTCATTGAAAGATCCCTCAGGCCGTCTCGCCCGTTGGGCACTTCGCCTGCAAGACTACGACATCCGCGTACTGTACCGCAACGGACGCCAGCATGCTGACGCCGACGCCCTGTCGCTCTCGCCGTTGCCTGAAGACAATGCCCACAGCTCAGTGTCTCCCCTTCCCGTTTCTTCCATCGACATTCACACCATCGCTACCGAACAGCGCAAGGATCGCTGGATTGCCTCACTGATAGACTTGCTGACTGATCCATCGGCAACACCATCCACTCGCGCGTTGTGTCGTCAAGCCCACCATTTCGCCGTTCGCGACGACCTCCTCCACCGACACAATTACAGCGGCGATGGCCGCCAGTGGCTACTAGTATTACCCCGAAGTCTGCGTTCTGACATATGCGAATCGTTCCACTCTGATCCGCAGTGTGCGCATTCTGGGGTATCAAAAACACTTCACCGACTCCCCCAACGGTACTTTTGGCGAGGGATGTACCGCTACGTGCTGAAGTTCGTTCGCTTCTGCATCGATTGTCAGCGCCGCAAAACTTCAACGCACCTGTCGCCGGCAGGTCTGCAACCTCTACCTTGCCCTGACTGGCCGTTTTGGCGTGTTGGCATCGATTTGTATGAGCCACTTTCTCTGACGTATGCTGGTAACCGCTGGGCGATCGTCGCTGTAGACCACCTCACGCGATACGCCGAAACTGCCGCCCTCCCAGCGGCTACAGCGCGCGATGTGGCCTCCTTCCTGCTCCACCGATTCATGCGACGTCACGGTCCACCTCAGGAGCGGCTCAGCGATCGATGCCGTGTCTTCTAGTGGGAAGTCGTCGAAGCCATTCTAAAAGAGTGCAACGTTGTTCACCGCAAAACTACTGTTACCACCTGCAGACGAATGGCCTCACCGAACGCTTTAACCGTACGTTCGGCGACATGCTCTCCATGTACGTAGCCGCCGATCACACCAACTGGGATGCCATTCTGCCCTTCGTCACCTACGCCTACAACACCGCCGCTCAGAGCACCGCTGGTTTTTCTCCCTTTTTCTTATTGTATGGCAGGCACCCCTCGCACACAATCGACACAATCCTTCCATACAATCCGGATCGGTCTGAGTGTGCGCCGATTTCTGCTACCGCCCGACTTGCTGAAGAATGTCGCGAACTTGCCAAGACCTTCACTACGCATGACCATTAGCGGTGACAGAATCACTTCTGAGTCCACGTTCCTTCCCGGAGCGCTCGTATGGCTCTCGGTCCCTACCACTGCAGCCGGCCTCTCTTCAAAACTACTGCCGAAATACGAAGGCCCCTACCGGGTCGTCGAGCGCACATCCCCGGTCAACTACCTGATCGAACCCATCGATCCATCCTCGGACATGCGCCGTCGAGGGCGCGACATTGTAAACGTGGAGCGCCTCAAGGCCTACCATGACGCGCTCATTGTTACAAGTTCTTAGGTCGCCAGGCGGCTTCCTTTTCCTACCCGGTGTAATTGTAGCGAAGCTTATTGGAATTCTGAAGTGGGTCGTCCTTTCCGGCCCCTTCTAGTGGGTTGCCCTCTTCGGACAAAACGCAGCACGTGCAGAGTCGGCCCCGCCTTGACTGTCGCTGTCGTTCATCTTCGCCGAGTGTCCGCCAATAAACATCTTTATACAAGAAACATTAAGAAATTTTACGGCATCAACGCGAGGGTAGCAGGAGGCGCGTTAAACCTACATAATAGATAGAGTGCTCTCTCTTGGGCGAGCGGGAAATGCATTCTGAAAAGGGTAGCGCTTACGAACACGGACAACAGGAAGGCTCACGTTCACACAAACGGGCGCTGTCATCTGTGTGTCCGTGTGCCTTCCTGTAGTCCGTGTTCGCAAGCGCTACCCTTTTCCGCAGATAGAAACTGAAAGTAATACAAGGGCCCGCTCCAACGTCAAGCCATTATGACGAGAAAGTAGAACAATTTGGTCACGATGCAGAATGAGCAATCCCAAAGGCACAAAACTTGTCAACTACAGTCATGGGCGATTTAAATACGTAGGAACAAAACAAAGAAGAAGGTAACTGTGGTGAAGACTACAAGAATAAAAAAAATTCGGCAGATCCCACGTACCGTGGGAGTCGATGTTATGCGAAGCATGCGGCGGGTAAGTGACTGTGGCGTTACTTTTTTACTGAGCGACAAGTTACAAAATGACGCTAAAGATTTGTATAAATTTTATACGCACACATATATATGTTGAGGAGCCGCATATGTATTATATAACCAGTTGTATACGGTTGGGTAACGCTGCCAATGGCAACGTGGGTATTACCAACACCAGAAGCGGTAAGCTGATATGTAGTGCTTATACGTGTCCCGAGAACGCACGCACGTTTCACGAACCTGTTTGCATGTGTGCAAGAAGTTCTTGATAGTTCTTGAACAAGGGCATTATCACCGTGATCAGTGAGCACCAGCAGCTGTTCATGACTTGTTATAGGATCCGGCCATGATCGTGGTGACAAGGGGGGGGGGCATGTGTAGTGAAGTATGTGGTATAGTAAAGCTGTTAGAATTCGTGGATGCCTCAGTCATTTCGTCGACAAATTCTCTGTCGACAGAGCCGGCGACATGTTGGAACTTGAAGCCACCCTTCGCGTTCGTGAGGTATAGGCCGTCGAGGCTGGTAGGCCTGGATAGTACTACGTAGACCAACATCAGTGGATGGTATTTGTCGTATTCGTAGACTCCCTGGGCGTATGTAGCCTGCGTAGCCTAGTCTACAAAGCGGCTGTCCAATCTGGCATCATCCTCGGTCAGCATGACGCCATCGCCCAGCCTCGTAAAAAATCAAGAGGACACTGCGTCGTTCTGGTGGACGAAGTGCACTTTACGGTGCGGTGATCTGGATATCATATGTAACTTTCGTTAATGTATGCCTCCGGTATCGAGCAATGCTTCAATATAGCTTGCTGAATCATAGTAATACAAACGTGTTTATTAGACTGCTATAAAATCGGAGCCAACACTGGAACTACAGACGTTAATCTGATATGACGCCTGTAGGGTAAGAGTACACATAGTAGGAGTATCATGTAGTGTTGATTGCTTTCTTGTAAAATTAGACAGCCAGCACCACCACCACAATTGACGTTGCACCTATATTACGCCTGCGTAGGCTGTTTTCCAAACCAGTTTATAGACCTGGCGTGGCTCAGTGGTAGAATACCTGATTGCCACGCAGAATGCTTGGGTTCGATTCCTGCTGGGATCCTAATTTTCATTTTTTCCGTTCGTTGAGTCAATGCTGCCGATGTTGGTTTTCCTTAACGCTCTAGCATTTGAGTTACCAATGTCTGTTCTCGCCGTTCCTGGGTAGATATAAACTGTCAATCACGTGCGGCGCACACACGTACACCGCGGCCCGTGGTAAACGGGTATGCGCCACACGTGTCCAGTGGAAAGGGTTTGACGACTTACACGACAGGATTTTAAGGTTATTGATGTCATGACCCGGCAATCAGATTCGTCAAATCCTCTTACCCTCCCATGCAAATTTTGGTCTACACCATGTTAAGGAGGCGATCATGAGAGCACCCAGACGTAGGCGGCTAGATAGACAGATAGATAGATACGTAGATAGAAACGCTCAAAGTGCCAGAGGTTCGCTAAGAAATGCTTCGCATTTAAAATTCGGCAGATCCCACGTACCCTGGGAGTCGATGTTATGCGAAGCATGCGGCAGGAAGGTGACAATGGCGTATTTTTTTACTGAGTGAAACGTCACAAAATGACGATAAAGATTTGTATAAATTTTATACGCACACATTTAGGTTGAAGAGCCTCATATGTGTTATATAACCGGTTGTTTACAATTGGGTAGCGCTGACCAGCACCAGAAGCGGTAACCTGATACGTAGTGCTTATACTTGTGCCTTATGACGGAGAACGCACGCACGTTTCACGTACCCGTGTGCACGTGTGGAAGAAGTTCTTGACAGTTCTTGAACAAGGTCATCATCACCGTGGTGAGTGAGCACCAGCACCTGGCCATGACTTGTTAATGGATTCGGTCGTGATCGCGATGACAAGGGGTCCATGTGTAGTGAAGTTTGAGGTATAGTAGAGCTGTTGGAAATCGTGGATGTCTCGGTTATTTCGCCGACAAATTGTCTGTCGATAGAGCCGGTGACATGTCGCAATCTGAAGTCACCGTTCACGTTGGTGAGGTATAGGCCGTCAAGGCTGGTAGGCCTGGATAGTACGAGGTAGACACACATCAGTGGATGGCGCTTGTCGTATTCGTAGACTATCTAGGCGTATGTGGCCTGCGTAGCCTACTCTACAAAGCGGCTGTCAGTCAATCTGGCATCATCCTCGGTCAGCATGAGGCCATCGCCCAGCCTCGTAAGAAATGAAGTTGACACTGCGTCGCTCTGGCGGACTAAGTGCACATTACGGTGCGATGATGTGAATACGATACGTAAATTTAGTTGATGTACTTCTCGGGGTCGAGCAACGCTTCAATATAGCTTGCTGAATCATAGGAATGCAGTTGTAATGTTTATTAGATTGCTATAAAAGCGGAGCCATCACTGGAACCACAGACGTTAATCTGATATGACGCCTGTGTCGTAGGAGTATCGTGTAGTGTTTATTGCTTTCTTGCAAAATTGGATAGCCGGCACCACAACCACAATTGACGTTGCACCGACATCACGCCTGCGTAGGCTATTTTTCCAAACCAGTTTATAGACCTGGCGTGGCGCTGTGGTAGAATACCCGATTCCCACGCAGAATGATTGGGTTAGATTCCTGCTGGCATCCTAATTTTCATTCTTTACATTCGTCGGTTCAACGCTGCCGATGTCGGATTTAGATGCGAAGTATCTTATGGCGGAGTTTAATCCGGTGGTGGTGTGCGGCGTGACCAGCCTTCCTGCGCATGCGCATACCCTGTCCACACACCTCCTCTCCACTCCCCCTCACCATTCCTCCTGTCCTCTTTCTCTCCTCTCTTTCCCCTCTTCGCTCACTCTCTCCCCTCCCCCTCCCCAGTTCTCCTCTCCCCATTCTCACTATCCACTTCCCCTCTCCTCTTTCCCCTCTCCTCTTTCCCCCTCTCCACTTCCCCTCTCCCTCCGACTTTCTACTCTTCCTATGAAACGCGGGCTAGACATGCCGAAATTCTGTCCTGCGCAACGCCGCGATGAGCACCAGCGCATGCGCGTCCCCTCCCCCTCTCTCTCCTCGCCTACGCTGCCCCCCTCTCGCACGCCTGTCGACCGCGTTCCCCGCTCGCCCTGTGAGAATTAACGGCCAGGCTAGAGGGAAGAGAAGACGCGCGTAGCGTTCCTCTTCGCGTTCCACGACGCGAGGTAGGTAGCATGCCCAACGAACGCCAACGGAACGCGATCGTGCAAGTGCTTCGGCTTCGCATCGCCTCATGGTCCCCTTTAGCGGGAAATGGTGTAATTTTTCCTAACGTTCTCGCATTTAGGTTATCACTGTCTGTTCTCGCCGTTCCTGGGTAGATATAATCTGTCAGTCACGTGTGGCGCATACCGTACACCGCGGCCCCTGGTAAACGGGTATGTGCCACACGTGTCTGGAGGAAAGGGTTTGACGACGTACGCGACAGGATTTTCAGGTTATTTATGTCATGACCCAAGAGTCATATTCGTCAAATCCTCTTGCCCTCCCATGCCAATTTTGGTCTACACCAAGTTAAGGAGGCGGTCATGAGAGCACCCAGACCTAGGCGGCCAGATAGATCGCATTCGTCACAGGCTGAAGTCCTCTTGTGCTAATTTTTGGTATTTTTCAAGTTAAGGAGGTACCCACGAGCGCGCCAAGACGTAGGCGTCCAGACAGACAGACAGACAGACAGACAGACAGATAGATAGATAGATAGATAGATAGATAGATAGATAGATAGATAGATAGATAGATAGATAGATAGATAGATAGATAGATAGATAGATAGATAGATAGATAGATAGATAGATAGATAGATAGATAGATAGATAGATAGATAGAAACGCTCAAAGTGCCAAAGGTTCGCTAAGAAATGCTTTGCATTTAATAGAAGAGAGATGTCAATGGACTTCAAGAAGGAAATCATTTCCGGAAGACGAACACCTCCCTTAAGAAGCACACAAATAGAAAGCGGACATGGAAAAACCCTAACGGAGAAACAAAGAACAAAATAGACTTCGTGATGTGCAGAGATCTAGCATAACACAGGGCATAGAAGTAGTAGGCAAAAATAAATGCAGCGATCATAGGATGGTGAGGGTGAAGATCGCATTAAACTTAAACAACGCCAGAACAAAACGATATTTATTATAGCTAGAAATATCCAAACTTAGATGTAATCGAGTTAAAAGCAGAGAAATTGAGGATTGCAATTCGGAATAATTTTCACGCTCTACAACAGGGGTCTCAAACTCACCTCAGGTAGCAGACCGCAGTCACGAAATTTAGTCTCCCATTTAGGCCGGGACAGATTGAAGCGCTGTTAGGTCAGCTAGGTCAGCTGTTAGGTCAGCACAATGTCAGCTAACGTTGCCATTGCCATTTGAAGGAAGGTCGTTGCCGTATTTCATATATGGGTCATATCTACCAGGTTCTGATGACATGACAAACTACCAGGTTCTCATGACATGATTATACTGATGATGCGAACACTCATTACCGCCAAATCTCTTGTAAAAACGGAGGCTATATACTAAACAGATAGTCAGATAACTTAAAATCATGGCTGTAATGGAACATGTATTCCTTAAGTTTATTCAAAACTAGCTACATTATTTTTAGGCCAATTAATACAATTGATTTCTACAAGGTCCACATTCAATTTGGTCACGTAAGAATACACAAGGATGATCGTATTAAATTTCTCGGTGTCTGGTTCCAGCAGAACGTTTCCTGGAACACACAATTATCAAAATTAGCATATGAAATAAGTAAAAGTGTTGGCTGCCTCTGCAGAGTAGTGCCCGTGTACCCGTGTGGTTGAGACTGCAGATGTATTATGCGCTTGTATATCCTAAGTCCCGAAATTTCACGAAATCTTCTCAAAGGATTTCACGAAATTCTTTGTCAAAATTTAGAATTATACGGGATAAGAGGTCATGCCTTCCTCGTCATTGAGTCTTATTTGTCGTCGCGAACTCAATATGTCCAAATTGATCAATATAAATCATCTTCACGCCATGTTGTCTGCGGTGTGCCCCAAGGCAGCATTCTTGGACCACTACTCTTTAATATCTACATTAATGACATCGTAAATATTGACAAAGTTTCCCGTTTTATAATATATGCGGATGACACAAGTATATTTATTTCAAATGATAATCCTAATGACGTAATGACTCAAGTAAATAACCTACTTCAAAAACAGGAAAAATGGTCTCATGAAAACGCGCTTTCCGGGAATGTGTGAAAATCTAAAGCTATCATTTTTTATCCTAGGAATAAACCTGTTACGGTCTCTGCAAATGCTGTAAATTGTTCAAGTGCTCTTCGAATAGTGTCACCTTTTAAATCACTTGGGGTATACTTCTCAGAAAATATGCAGTGGGACGACCATGTTAACCATATCCTCTTAAAAACAACGTGCGTCGCTGGTCTCCTTATGCGCCACAGAAGCATATTGCCCCCAAAAGTAAAATTAATGCTGTATAACTGTTTTTTGTTCCTATCTAAATTATTGTACACTTGTATGGGCCACGACCGCTAAATCAAATCTACAAAAAAGAAATATCAATCGTACAAAAACGCCTACTAAGGGTAGTTCATGGATTGCCTTATACACTGTGAGCGCAAAAAAAGCCGAGAATAAAACGTTTGTTCGCATTTTGTATACTCACTCTAGTGAGCAGCAGGAAAAAAGAGGCCATTTTTTGTCATTTCACAATCATTGAGCCCTGATGACCCAATTTGGCTCCATGCTATTAATCCATAAATACTTGCACCACTGGCTAAAATTTTCGTTTTTGGTCTTTTGAGGTCGTGAATATTAGGAAAACACGCACAACAAGGGTGTCCGACTAAAAACATTCGGCAGATCCCACGTGTTGTGGGAATCGGTTTCATGCGAAGCAGTCAGCGAGTATTCTATGCTGTATATTATGACTTTGAGCCAAGCGTTACGAAGTGGATCGACGTGTATTTTAAGTGCTGTGGCTTTGTGCACACCGTGGGCTTACCAAGCACGTCGACAACACTGGCGTTTAAAGGGTAACTTATGGTGCGACGTTACGTCAGCCCTCACGTTAGAGTACACAGGTCTATGTTATCGAAACTAAGTGCACTTCATGGTGCAATCATGCCAATATCATACGTAACTTTCGTTAATGTATTCCTCCGGGGTAAAGCAATGCTTCAATACAGCTTGCTGAAATGTAGAAATACAAATGTAATGTTTACTAGATTGCTATAAAAGCAGAGCCAACAATGGAACCACGGACGTTAATCTGATATGACGCCTGTATTGTACGAGTACATTCGTAGTTTTTATTGCTTTCTTGTAACGTTAGATAGCAAGCGCCAGAACGACAAGTGAGGTTGCACCGACATTACGCCTGGAGAGGCTGTTTTTTTGTTTTGTTTTTTTTTCAAACCAGTTTAGAGACCTGGCGGGGCTCTGTGGTAGAATACCTGATTGCCACGCAGAATGCTTGCGTTCCATTCCTGCTGGGAACCTAATTCTTATTCTTTGCATTTGTCTTGCCAACGCTGCCGATGTCGGTTTTTCTTAACGCTCTCACATTTAAATTACCAATGTCTGTTCTCGCCGTTCCTGGGTGGATATAAACTGTGAATCACCTGTGGCGCATACCCGTACATCGCGGCCCGTGGTAAACTGGTATGTGCCACACGTGTCTGGAGGGAAGGTTCTGACTGCGTACGCGACAGGATTTTCACATTATTCATGTGATGACCTGAAAGTCATATTCGCAAAATCCTCGTACCCTCCCATGCCAATTTTGGTCTACACCAAGTTAAGGAGGCGATCACGAGAGCACTAAGACGTAGGCGGCTAGATAGATAGATAGATAGATAGATAGATAGATAGATAGATAGATAGATAGATAGATAGATAGATAGATAGATAGATAGATAGATAGATAGATAGATAGATAGATAGATAGATAGATAGATAGATAGATAGATAGATAGATAGATAGATAGATAGATAGATAGATAGATAGAAACGCTCAAAGTGCCAAAGGTTCGCTAAGAAATGCTTTGCATTTAATAGAAGAGAGAGAGCAACTCTCCTGTACCGACTACTAACTATCAGAAACTACTAGTATTTCAAAAGAGAGCTTTGCGGTGCATTCATGGTTACTGTGGCAGACCCAAAGATTTTTCTACGTTGTCATTGTTTTGTAGTTACGATTTGCTTAAAGCGAACCAAGTCTACATTTTTCGAATGTTGCAGCATATGAAGGCCAATCAATTACACACTCAAAAGAATACTTTGGTTAATGACGCATACCACTTTCGAAAACAAATCCACCGGGTGCCTAAGACGCGTACTAATTAGAGCAAACAAATATTAAATTATCAGGTCACTGTCGCTTTTAATAAAACGTCGACAAATGTTGACTTTGATGTTTCATTGAATATGTTTGAAAAGGAAAGAAAGAAATAATTACTCGACTCTGGTTTTTGTTTTGTGTGAAGCCAATTTTCACTGCTGCACGCTTAATAACTGCATCATGTGATGCATGCAAGTGCAGCTGATTTTGCGTTTACTATGTTATATTTTTAGATGTGGATTTGTATTCCGATATCAGACTGTATAAGGGAGCCGAGGCCTTCGTCAGGCATTCCAGCCTTTAGCCCCGGCTTCCTCCTTCTCCATGAAAGCAAAATAAACTTCACTTCATCTGAAGGGGATCTGACGTCACGATTCGAGGAACATGAGAGATTGTTACACGGTTGTATTTTAACACATTACGACCACATAGGTTGTCTCACGACCAAAGAAATGCTTGAGACCCGTCAAGCTTGTGTAGCTCATGAACATACTTATTCAGTAAAGAAGAAAAATTCACAGTTTCGCCGCAACGGCGAAGCAATGAATATGATAGCAACAAATTGTAATGTAACTCGAAGAACGAAAAGCAGCTCGAAATTTCCAGCCCGTCGCTCAAGCGCAAAGGACGCACGAAAAGAACACACACAGGACGAACGCGAACTAACAACTGTCACAGTTATTACTTATTTCTGTCAGAGCAGTACGCTCCTTTCGCGAGCGCGGCCGCTGCAGCGCGCAAAGACCTTCGTACGTTCTGTAACTTCAGCGAGGACATCGCGGGGAAATTACAGGACATACACCCCCCGCCATCGCCAGAGATAAGCGCGCGCGCAGTCGACCACGCTCTGTAGGGCGAAGTGCATCGGAGGCGTGCGCGCATCGCAACAAGCGGGGCGACGACGTTTAAAGCGCGCCTCTCGCGCACTGCCATCTCGCTGGTGACCAAGAAAGCGCGCTGAAGTAAATGGTGTATATAAATAGCTCGCCGTTAGCATGCTGGCAGCGAAGTCCAGAATCCGGGGCAGGGTCTATCTGTCAAAAGGATCGGCCACATCCATTCATCAGGAAAGAGGGATCAGTTGCGCGTTTTAAGCGCGCATGTGGGCCACGCGCCCAGCCACTGCGCAGCATGCGGCTCTATCTCGAGATAGCCGGTGCACGCGGTTCCCACAATACACAAAAAGGGATACGTGAAAGGCTTGCAAAAGTACAGATCAATCGGCATTCTTCAGCGTTGCGATATTCACAAAGATAATCTCAAACAAGAGCCAGACCTGAATTTAATCAACCTTGACAATACGCTGGTTTTAGGAGATGATACTCTACCATAGATCGTCTTCATGCGATCAATCAAGTGATTGAGAAATCTGCCGAATACAAAAAACCCTCTATACGGCATTCATAGATTACGAAAAGTCGTTCGACTCGGTGGAGATACCTTCTTTTCTTGAGACGTTGTGTCGACAAGAAGTACTCGAAACATGTATGAATCGCACAGCCAAAATATTTACATAGAGTCAATAGCTTTTCTGCTCCTCCTTAAGAAAAGCAGGAAAATCCCGCTCGAGAAGGAGTCTCCCCACTGCTATTCACTGTTTGATTAGATGAAACACTGAAGCGACTATATCGCGAAAGAATAGGAATGAGTTTTAACAGCGAATTTCTTCGAAGTTACGATTCCCAGACGACATCGTACTCTTTAACAAAGACGACGACGAATTAGAAAAAATGATTGAAGCATTAAGTCGAGACGGCATCAAAGTCGGGTCGACCATGAATATGCAGAAGAGAAAGATAACGCTACGTGATCCGCTGAAGGAACGGCTATTCGTGATTGACAGCCATGTCCCTTAATCGACAGAAAAGTATATTTCAACTAAACATTAACATGTAAAGCCTTCACATGTAAAGGAAGTCCGCCTGTGAATAACGATGAATTGGTGCGTATACGTCAGGTATTCCTAAATATTTGCCACCAAATGAAGCCAAAACATTATTAGGCCAAAGAACGCATAACGAACAATGGTTGTTGTCTTTAACTGTAGTGTAGTAACTGTGACATAAATGAAATGAATTAAACTGGACAAAAGCAGACGTTTTCCGCCGGTGTGATGGTAACCCACAACTCTCGAAATACGCGATTGGGGCAGCAACAATTGGGCTACGAAGAAAACTTCTTCCCTCTCTACTTTGTTTTGCATTTCAGTACGTGTGATCCCTGGGAGTGTTAGCCAGCGTCACTTGTAGCTAAGACGGCGAGTGTGAAACATTCTTTTCGCCAGAGGACGTCACGTGGCACGTGATCATTGCACGCGGTGGCCGCTGCATGCTAACCCGGTCCATTATTTCTGCCAGTTCATGGCCCTCGGTGTAAACGAAACCGGAGGGATTTTCGCGAGGGGTTCGTGTCTATGTTACACACGACCAAATGATTCCAACATACAATTAGGCCAAGGAAATCATAGGGTTCCTAATTGTTATTTTAGGCAATATTAGCATGCGCTAGCCGCCTTGTGTTATCCCTAGCTGGCACTTGGCCAAGATTAACCAGAGCTAGTGAACACTACGGAACCATTGCACAACACTAGTAGACTGTTGATCAGGAAGTGCTGGTTTAATGCAAGTAAATGCGCTACATATTCATAGAAAACGAGAAACAGCGCGAATCACAGGACAACCGAGCAGAGACGAACCAAGCGCAGCCTCGGCCGTCATGACAGCGCTTAGTCCGTCTTTGTCAGTTATGCAATCCAGGTCTCACCATCCATGATATGTCATATCATTCATGATATACCATGCAGCTTATATCATAACATGTCATCCGTTACCACACGTTCGCCATGCATGCCTGCGCATGCTGGCATACCTATACAACAAAAGCCGGCAGCTCGCCAACCAGTGATACTTTTACGCGAGTATATATGGCACATATGTTGGCATGTATGTCATCTTAATTATGTTACGTAGTCATAATATGCATCATGTCATTCACCATCTTGATATATAGATGGACTGTACGTTATGTCCTTTATGTCATTCCCCATGGCTCATGTTTGTCATACATGCGCATCATGAAATACGGAATTTTGTATACAAGGTAACAGGGTTGCCATTGGTGGCTACTTTTCGCCAAATTGGCGAATTTTAGAGGCCCGTGGCGACAAAAAATTATAAATGGCGACATGGCGAATTTTTGGCGATTTTCGGCTTAGGTCTCCACTGAGTTATGCATCCTAAGCTCAGTGTCTTTCCACCGAATGAGCGGCAACATTCTCTGTATATTTCTTGGTTTTAGACTAACGAGTAGAATGTGCACATTACGCGTCATTCTGTATGTCCGTCCTGTACGTCCTGTAACTCGTCTGAGCTCCTCCTTTCATCTAGACACAGGAGGTACTGGAACGTCCCCCAGTGACATCCTAGTAAAATGTAAGTCGAAGAACTTCCTTGCGTACCGCAAGGTGGCAGTGTTTGACTATAATAACATAGACTTAATCAATGTAGATAAGGTATTAGGCCAACATAAAACAAGGAAGCTTTTTTTTTTTCGAGCCTGGTGGCAGACATGTCACCGCCCCGTTACAAAGGGGACGCTCATAGCATCCATCCATCCATCCTTAATGGCTTTCGGTGCTTTCAGCTTCTCTAAATTTCGCTTCTGAAACGGCTAGACGACGAGTTGGCCGTGTGGTCCGACCTTTTTTTCCGCCAAAACTTCAACTGTTCTGAATAGCTTGGCGAGTTATTCACTGTTGCAGTACCCCCAATTCAGCTCTAAAGACTGTTTTGGAATAGCGAAGAGAGGCGGATACGCGGCTATTTGTGCAATAAAAAATATTTATTCAGGCATTTTACACTGTTCTTGGTGAGCGTGTACAAAGACAAAGAGAGAGAGAGAGAGAGCTCTTTATTGAAATGCAGAGAATTTAGCCGGCGTGTGTAAATTCGCTGACTTGCTACTCTGCGTGGGGAAGGGGATTGGGGACTGAAAGACACAAAGAGAGAGAGAGATATAGAAAAAAAATATAAAAAGTTAAAATAGAATAAAAAAGAGGTAAAAACACAAACTGAGTTTTTTGTATCTTGGGCGGGGACGTGTGCTGACATTGACATTACGTGCTCTCAAGGTGTCATTAAAGTTTGTCGAGCTGACCGATGCTCTCTAAATATCTGAAGAGTAGTTGCATCGCTTGTCTCTGTTGCGTGGCGCGGGGTAAAGCGCCCAAGACACAGTCAATTGAGAAAGTTCTTTCGGTCAGCATATGCATGCAATGTTCATAGAGAGCAATTGCTATATAACATTTTACATTGTCTACCTATTCATTTATAACGCATTGGATTTACGCGTGTAGATATAAGTGACTATAAGAAGGGGTCGGTGGCGTCCGGTATCACATTAGTTCACACTGAATAGGTGTAAGACTCACTAATTATCGGTTCCTGTAAGAATTCTGTCGTGTTATCTTCAATAAACATTTTAATTCTTTTAATTCATATAACGGTACATAAAGCTGTCTACAAACAACGCTTTCACGGTTTTCGCCCAAGGTTTACCACACTTTTACCTTTGTAACGGGCGGACAGGGATGGAAGGATATCATGAGCGTTTCATTCATTCACACTTGCGCCACCACGCACATCTTGCGGCTAGTCGGAGAAGCAGCACCATGCACTCCCATGGTGAAGCGGGCGATACGACTGGCATTGAGAAACGTCATTATAATTAAAGGGTCATGGATGGTACTGTATTCTACGGTGCTATACGTGAGTGGAAATTTTTATTACTAGGTATGCCGCACATATCAAGAATGGCGACATTTCTGGCGAAATTTGTAAATGAATGGCGACTTTTGGCGACTTTTTGCTCGTCGTTTGGCGACATTTACTCGAAAGTCAGTGGCAACCCTGCAAGGTAATGAAGCCACCACCATGTATCGCGTTCGCATCTTGCCCTTTATTCGATGATGCATTTTACACATACGTCGTCAGATAGATAGATAGATAGATAGATAGATAGATAGATAGATAGATAGATAGATAGATAGATAGATAGATAGATAGATAGATAGATAGATAGATAGATAGATAGATAGATAGATAGATAGATAGATAGATAGATAGATAGATAGATAGATAGATAGATAGATAGATAGATAGATAGATAGATAGATAGATATGGTTTGCATGTGGCCGGTCAAGAAACATATGCTTCGCATTTAAATTTTGTTTTTCGTCTCACGTGACGAGGCTGGTCACACGGTCATGTTCACCCACGTCAACCTTGCGTGCAGGTGTCGCATGCGATGTGCGGACGAGGCATCATGGAGCAGCCAGTCGCTCAGTCGGAGCGCATCGCCTCAACGCCAGTCACCCATCATGACCTCTTGCTGCTTCTGCTGTGACACGCGGAACGGGTCGCTTGCCACAGCCGTCGCATCTATTGTGAGTACACGTCCAGTATCGTCTCATACCCGCCTTCCAGCACTGGTGTTTGTGTGTAGCAGAAATGTGGCTCATGGGCACTAGAGATGAGCTGCCATGAAACTCCTGGCTTACTCCAGCTCAACAAGACAATGTTTTCAAGACTACTGGCGCAAATTGTTGAAATGCTCAATTACAACACGTACGGAAATTCGAAGCAAGAATTATTCATTAAATCGTATACTGAACAGCAAGGATAGGCGGACATGTCTAAGATGGATCCCTGGCGGACACCACACTTATGCAGCTGAGCTTGAGATTCAATAACATTTACGGTAGTATACTGTTTTCTGGGTGATATGCAGGGTTTGTCCGAAAAGTAATGTCAAAGATTTGATTATAAAGCGTCTATGCCTCACAACAGGCTAGGACCGCTTGGTACTGGTGGAGGCGGAAGTTAGCTTACGCACGTGCTGTCGCACTGTCGTATGCTGCCATCTGGGGAGTAAGGAGAGACTTTTCCGTGAAACTCGTTTTCATTTCTCCTGGAAGCCACAATGCAGCGCTCGTAAGGATCAAAGGACTGCCACCAAGTTTCGTCTGAAACTTTTGACAACTCCGAGGTGGAAACTTTTCCTGTGATAGAGACCTTTCGTGATTATTGTTAGTCATAACGTCAAGTTTGCCGGCGGCATAAGGCCTTTTTAGAAGGTCTTAAAAAGGTCAGCGATGAAGCCCCTACTCGGCGGCCGTCAACGACCATCACCGACGACAACGCGCCAGTCCACACCGCCTTCGTCTTGACCCGCGTCCTGGTTTGAACCGACAAGTACCCTTGTCGGTTCAAAAGTGCCAAGAATTCCCCATCTGCCCTACATTCCTGACATGGCTCCTCCAGACTTCCTTTTGTTTCCACGCTTGAAAACTCCGGGACTCCGGGACATTTCGGGACAGTTGACAAAGTCAAACAGGGTTGCACCACGGCTTTAACTTAAAGCCGGAGGTGATTCCGGAGGTGACCTACCGTGACACCTTCTATGCCTGGAAATCCTACTGGAAGGGGTGTATCGTCGCAGGAGGAGCCTATTTTAAAAACCTTAAATGTGTTATACTGATCTTATCAATACATCTTTTTGAATAGACTAATTGAGATTACTTTTCGGGCATACCCTGTATAGCTTTAGATCAGTTGCAATACGTATTTAAACTTTTTTAGCGCGCACAAAGGCAAGAACAAGAAAGAGACACACAAACGCTATCTCTCAAATTATTATTTTTGAAAGGAACGATACACATAAGTACGCAAGAACCAGCATAGAACATGTGCGGCGCAAGCCATGTGACACACTGTCAGAAGGGCGAAACAGGATTTAACTCCTTATCTGTTGGAGCCACCGAAGGTTGATTTATGCATTTTTTGCACGCCTATTTATATGAAAGCCTTCCGTAGCTTCACGTGTTAGTTTGTCTTTATCTGCAAACAAAATATCTGTATCATGAAAAACGGGTTAACTCGCCCAGTTATCAGTCTTACTGCAGTTGCAGTACAGTTCCCTGAGTCGCGTTGTGCGCTTACGCGCGAAGAAAGCCACTAAAATGTCAAAATAGGAAAAAAAACTGAGAGGCAGTAGCAGAGACAGTAACAGAAAGGTGACTACAAATAACTGACATTTTATGTCGAAAAAACACCTTCTTCTAAGTCCGTACAGAGCATCGCCCGAATAAATCGCTGCGCCAATCTTTTACATGCATATAATCACTGTTCAACAAAATAACACTCTCTGCTGGTGAAAACACAGAAGGTGCGCTTACACATTTTTCAGGGCCAAGTTTCCAAATATGGTACGCCTTTATCAATTCTCTTTCTAAGACACAGCGTGAAAGAGAAGTGAGTCTCTTCAGGCGCGAATTATGATGCTCTGTCTGTAAATGCGTCCAATTCGCATGGCATGATTCTAAGGCCTAAGTATTACATTCCAAGAAAGAAAATGAAGCAATGTGTTGTTTTTTGTGAGTTTCAGTAATAATGTTAGTTAGCGTGTAATTAAATATCTAATTATTCTGCAGTCAGTCAGCTTCAGTCCTTGCATAAAAAGAATCAAATATTACGCCCAATATGCATGCACAATTTGTTTGTTTGTTTTTGTATTCGTTTCGAGACACGAAAAAATACTCTTGACGTTGGTCCTGGAACGCGGCACCGAACGATCGTCGAACATTGTATTGTCTCCAGCAAAGTGATCCTCTGCAGAAATAGGCAGCGCAGTGAAGGTTTCTCGTTGAGTCGGCAAAGAAATGCTTGCAATAAGGCAGCACTCCATGGTAGAGCTATGTCAGCAAGAACAACATTTATGAATAGGAAATCTTCGAAAGTTGGAATAATAACACTCTCCGGTCCCTCTCCCTGGGCCCGACGGGGTGTACACCGCATACACACGCACTGGTCGTAACAGTCCGTCGACTATCTCCCCCTGGCTGTCCACTGTTCCTTCTTATATAGGGTTTCTTGCGCATCCTGCAGCATGCGCAGTTCGCCGGATGACGTTTTCTGCTGCCCTGTGTCGAACGCGGCGGCGAGGGGCCTCATCGGCAGTTTTGAGCTGCCTGTTGTTCCTGAGAAGACATGCTGCGCGCCAGGCGCCACAGCGGGCGACGGCGCCCTGCCTGCCAAAGCAGGAAAATGAGCGGGAATTGTTTTCCAGCACGCATACAGCACCTATTCCGCGACCGCCCTTTACCGCTTTTCCTTTCCATTCGCTACTTTAAACTAAAGGGGAGCAGGTAAAGCACTGCCTCTGTTGCACTCCGACAAACAGAGAAGTAACACCACCTGAGCTAGTGACGGCGCCACGCGACTGTTCGTGTTAGATTTAAGGCCAAACCCCATATGAGTGAAAATGCACGCGACAGCGACGAGCGACCCGACGTAGATCACCTTCGTGCAAGCTGACGCTTGCATGGGCATACGCCATACACGTGACGGCTTTGGCGAGTGAACTCCATTGTTGCTGGCTTGAGGTCGTCTACTTGTATGGCAAAAGTGCCGCGCTGTCGCAGGTATGCAATGCAAATAAAATTCCCAAGCTTGCCAGGCTCGCAAAAAGATATTAGCAATTCCGGCGACGAGTGCAAGTAGCGAACGTAACTTCAGTTCGGCGGGCTACATAATGCAAAAGCGCCGCACGTCGTTGAAGCCGGAATCGTTGGACTGCTTGCTGTTTTTGCACGACAATTTGTAATCTGTGTAATAGAGACTGTTAGTCGTGTGTCGTTTGATCATATTCGATATGCTCAATAAAATGCCAAATTACCGGAAAACGATGTTTTGTTTTCGCAGCGAACCTTAAAAACGCCGGGCCGGGCCGGGCCCGGGTTTGTGTTTTCGTACGTCGGGCCGGGCCGGGCGGGCTCGCAGCCCTTTGCCGTCGGGCTCGGGCGGGCCTTCGACAAAGTCAGCGGGCCCGGGCCGCGCTCGGGCTCGGAAATACGGCCCGTGCACAGCTCTAGTGTGTACATGTCACAACGTAATGATGCTGATGTAAGTTAAGTTACAGTTTATCAATTCGGTACATGTCCTCGAGGAATCTGAACAGAAACCTTAAAATCTGACGTTGCTGAGAAGGAGAAGACGTGCGTCCAATTATTTTTTCTAGATCTAGCGGGGCTCGGGAAGTTGAGCATATACTACTTCGCAGAAAAGTTCTTTTCTCTGTATGCCTGGCAATCTAACAAAATATGTTCTATAGATTCTAATGCCCCACAGTTGTCACAGTATGTATCAATGGTGAAACCAAGGCGGCACATGTAGCTATTAATGCTGCACTGAGGCGAAGTCGATTATAGAGTGTCTCAAGATGACGAGGAAGGTGATGCGGAAGTCTCGATTTTAAGTCGGTGTCTATGGAGCGGAGAAAGAGGTGTCGAGGCGAAAGATTCCATAATAACTTATCGTTTTCTCTGTGCGGGCACTTAGCCATTGCTAATGCATCTGATTTATTATCATTCTGTGATCGGCATATAATCATTGCTGCGGCATTTTATCGTTATCTTGCCGCCACTTAAGTTACATCAACCTCTCTTCATCTTGTTCGCAGCTGACCAGGGGCCTAACCATTCTTGGCTACTACCTCATGCTGACCGCGCCGCGCTACGAAAACACGCGGCTCCACAAACAGGACGAGAAAGCGCTCATCAGTGAGTACATGTTGCTTCGCGTTGCGTACGCAATGCACACCCGTATTTCTTTTGCTGACTTCACGAAAGCAGGAGGTTATCTTCGGAAACAGAGCACCGCAACAAGGCTAAGAATATATCATTGCGCACTGTTTTAGTTGCACTCTCATTCGCAAATGTTCTAGTTTATGACAAGCTGGCGTGGCTGCGGCATAGGAAAGCGTCACTGACGTAGTGCAGCAGGTGGAGAAGCGCGTACGCGGGAGTGCAGAACCCCTTTATCCGCTCTCGAAACGTTCAAAAAATTCTGTCGGTATAATTTCATTCCCTAATTTTAACGCAATTTTCTCCAAGTCCGACTTTCGACTTTCTTGCTAAAATAATTCGTGGCAAAATACACCAATGCTTGTGTACATATGCATGCAGCGTACTTTCATTAGGATTGTTATTTACTGATTTCGTCGGGCGTCGAAATATTACAGCATATATGTAGTGCATTGCTTCGTAAGTTCATGAACGTTTCAATGACACAAATGAATGCAGTATTACAAGGCACAAGAAGAAACGCACGCTCCCATGGAGCGTGCGTTTCAGAAAGGTCTGCACGAAAGAAAGGACGCGACGCTCCTCCACCACCGTAGCGCACAAAGACGCTGCGGCTGGGTTTGTCAACTCTCTGACACAGCGTAAAAAAGGCATTGGAGGAGGATGCCAACAAACTAGGCTTTATTAACTCATGATGCAGCACCGTGTGACAATCGAGCAGTGCCGGCCGAACAAGGTAATTCCGCAGCACCGGGCGAGAACGCTTATTAGAACTTGGGCTAGTTGGTTACGTGCCATGTTGAAGATACTTAGAGCAACTTGGCATTCACTAAAAACATTTGCAGTGGCTTAGCTCGGCTATGCCAGGATATACGTCGCGTTAGCAAGGGTTGAGCTGATTATTCTTAGCTTTCCAGATTGTCTAGGAATATTAGCCTTCTTCTGTTCATTCTTCGTACGCTGAACCGCTAATTGCCAGGCAACTACTTCGGGATCCGATGAGATAAGCTTCTCGGCTGTTCTGTGCCGTCGAGCAGAATTTGCGCTCTCCTTCTCCATGGCGTTACGCACCTACAAACGACAGTCAGAGGCGCTATCAAGCGGCCCCAGCGCAGTGTCAGACGGCGACTGCACAGCGAAGGCGAATAGCTGCACGCGCGCCAGCGCCACTGTGTCTATGGCTACGACGTCACTCCTCTCTTATGCGGCGCAGACCAGCAGCGGCGAGCCGCGCACGGCGGTGGTGGAGTCTGCTCGCGCGTCGGCGCCAGCTTGTCTGCCGCGCTACGACGCCACTCCTCCCGAACGCGCAGACCAGCAGCGGCGAGCCGCGCGCGGCGGTGTCGTAGAGCGCGTAAGATGCCAGCTCCGGTTACCCAGCTGTGTGACATCACTGATCCTCGCGCATGCGCAGCACGGCTCATGACCCTCCACGCGAAATCAGCTCCGGCTAGGCAAGTCTAGCTAACGCTGCAAAACACACTCGCATTCACACATGCTTCCACTCAAGAACGCACCCCACACACAGCGCTCACTACCAACTGTTTATTGTGCGTGAGATATCATCTGATATACCTACAGCATGATGCGGAAGAGCAATAATCAATGAAGATGAGTATGTGCAATGATCCACCAATCGATGCAAAATCCAAGCAGCACCTAACAAAAGCAAAAAAAAGAATAAACAAAGCAGAAAAATCAGCTAGGAGCACTTTAAATTCTAGCCTGGCGAAAAGAGATTTCATTCTGAAACAAAACCACAAACGGCTTGCTAACACAACGATCCTTATTTTTTTCTATAAAGTACGCTTCCAACGAAAGACGTGCTGATGTTTTCGCGCTTCTTGGAGCTGCTTCGGATTCATCAGGTTCGAAGCCTCAAGTGATGCCGTGTTTTCATAAGCTGCAAGACATGGGGCGCCGCTGGTTTTTTCTGCGCCTGAAAGAAGGAAGGAAGCAAAGAAGGAAGGAAGGAACGAAGGAACAGGAGAAAAAGGAAAGGCAGGGATGTTCACCAGTCTAGAAGGACCCCCTACACTCCCCTTTCCCCTAAACTGGGGGAAGGGATGGGGGAGTTTTAAGGATAAGGAAAGAGAGAGAGAAGGACATCACGCACACATACTCACCTCCAGTAGCAGGAACGCGCGCCAGAAACCGGAGCTTACGCCAGTACATCGTGCTAGCCGGAGAATTCGGGGACTGGCCCCCAAGATTGTGCCTTGTTGACCAAGCTACAACGTCGAGAGGTATGGAGGATACTACTTCTCCCACTCCTGCTGCCACCCCAGCTGCTGCAGCTGCAGCCGCAGCTGCACCCGCTTATTACACGCTGCAAAAACCGCGCCTGGCGAGTCCCTTCCGTGGTGGTCTTTTTGAATATGTCTAAGACTGGCTGGCTGAGTTCGAGCACGTAGTTCATTTCAACGAGTGGGACGAAGAAGCGAAGCTCGGGAATGTCTACTTAAGTCTTCTGGATGGTGCTCGTACGTGGTTCCAGGGCCGCAAGGGCCTCCAAACGTCATGGCGCGAGTTCTTTCCCAGGCTCCACGACACGTACTCCAGCCCTCATCGTCGAGAGCGAGCTGAATGGGCCCTCCTGTCCCGCATTCAGATGCCTAATGAAGATGTGGCTTTGTACGTGGAGGATATGGTACATCTGTTCAACCGAGCCAATCCAAACATGCCGGAAGACAAGAAGCTGCGACACGATGCGAGGTGTGAAAGAACAGCTCTTTGGTGGACTCATTCGTAGTCCGCCTAAGACGGTTGCGGAGTTCCTCACTGAAGCCGTCGCCATGCAGAAAGCGCTGCAGCAGCGGAACCAGTATGATCGGCAAGTGAATGCTATCTACACCAGCGGGCTAGGATCATTCCCGACTGACGTGGAAACGCTTCGCGAGCTTACACGCTCGGATGTTCGCGAGGACTACTGCTTCTTCGTCTGCTTCTTTCTCGCTGGCATATTAATCGCGTGGCGCTGAGAATCTCGCCAAATAGTGCCCGCGCATTTGCAATGGCAAGAGACGTGGTTGCCAGAAAAAAACCATGGGAAGGCTTCGTGAAGTGCTACACGGGGTTTGTATACTCCATTTCATTATCCTGCGCAAAAGTGTACGTCGGTCAAACTGCTCAACGGAAGGGGGCACTTTCAACAGAGCGTTCAACAGGGTACTGCTCAACAGAAGGGGGCACTTTCAAGGCTGAGGCTCGGACGACTTCAGAGGAAATTTTCGGCCAAAAGGGTCTACCGCGTCCTGACGTTGCCTGCGCACCTTAGCGGCTAATATCCATTGGCTATGAAACTATGTACGTCCAGATTCCTGAAGTCCGGCTACATGTTGGTGGGAGAAGGATTGCTTACGCGTACATCCGCCGCTGGTACCAGTGGCTTAGATCGTGGCGAGCAGTTTCACTTTTTGTGTACGGTTGGGTTACACACTGCAGATGCAATTCTCCGGCCTCTATGGCGGTGGGCAGTTGAGACAGACAACCTGCTGCTTAAGTGCGTTACCGCAGGTTACTGGCGGCGAGATCGACCTATAGGTGGCAGCACCGTCGCCGCGTTAGTGTGGAGAGGCTGTCGGCGGCGCGTACACAAATGCACACAGCGACGCTTGGTTGTGAGCAGTTTGAGCCGATTGTCGGCGAATTAAATGCGTTGATTGCAGCTTGCTGGTAATATATACGCTCTTCATTGTTGAATCGATGCACAAAGATCATCCAGTGTTACCATTACTAGTAAGAGAAGCGCAATCTGCCGATGAAAGGGATGCTCGCCCTGGATGACACTCTGCGCTTACCCATTATATGACGTTTTTGGATGTTTTCTCTGTACGTGTTTAGCTTGTGTTCTGTGTACTACGCACTGCAGTAGCACGACTGAACTACGTAAGTGTTTACTTCTTGTTCATTTGTATACCAGCCCATATTCCTGTGCAATGAGTTCAATAGCACTGTTCGCGCGAATACGCATACGCATTTTTTTTATTGTTCCGTTCAGCGTGAAATGTAGGACAGTTGATAAGTTTATTCAGGAAAGCTACGTGATTGACACCCTTTAGTGCCACGGAGACGTTTACTGCGCACGCTCTTTTTCTTGCTCCAGTAACAGAATAAAAAGGTAAGAGTTTAGCACAGAGCTTTCATCGATTGATTACGTGCACGATAGTGATGCAATAAAGCTCCGGTTATTTTATAGAATAAGTGTCTTTTTCTTTTTTTTCGAACTAATGTCCGCTGCCTTCCATCAGTTTATAACAACTCTGCACAAACGCTCAAGATAATGTAAAAAAAAGGATGACGTTTTGCGTGAAATTATATGAGCGAAATGTAAGGCACGCCGTCGAGATTAATTTTGAACGTTTGGTTTCTTCAAAGCGTATCTAAATCTAAGCACACGGGTGGTTCTGCATAAATTTCGCCCCAAGTTAAAACTGCGCGCGGCAACTCCACTTTATCACTGCCGTGTCATTCCACTGTCTGTTTTTTTTTAGGGGACAGCTTGAGTACCGAAGTGTCAGATTTCCCTTGATAAAAATATTTCGCTGTAGCGGGACCACAACCGTACAATAAAAGGACATCTTAAGCACAACTAAAGCTCATTGCACAGCCGATCAACTACAGTGCCGCAGTTATACACCTAACAACAACGCGAAAGTGCATGGCCTAGAGCCTCGTCTTTGTTTACCAACGAGTCGCTAAAACGGTGCCTTCACATACTAGATGCCAAGGTACCTTCACACACTATTTAATGCTCCTCATGTGTTGGACTATGCCAAGCGCACATTACGATGTGCTTGAACCAGAAAGCGGCATCAGCACTGAAATGATTCTGGCGAACGACGGGTACGACACCAGCACAGCCCTCTAGAAAGTCGCACTTACTGATCCTATTATACAATGCGCATGCAGGCGAGCAAGCCAATTTGTTTTTGTACACCATGTTAGGTATACGTACGAGCAGTTAAACTCGCGCTAACGTAACAGAACAAACCACCCTTTGGGAACGTGCAGGACGTACGCGCACATACAAACACGACGTGGCTAGCAGACGACGCAGGGAGCAATCCACACTAGGCGCACTTCAGCCAGTAGCTGCCAGGCGGCGACTCCGCTCGATCTCGTGGCCAATAGCGGTAGCGTGACTTGGTGCCCGTGGTTTTACGGTTATTCTGCGATTCTTTAAACACCTCCCCCTTTCCGAAGTTGCTGCTACGAGCAACGTCGCGTGTGACTATGTGTGGCTACGTGTGACTGCTACGTCGGACAGATGGTCAGATTACAGCGATCAAAGAAATTTTAATGCGCAACAAAGCACTGTTAGATCGATCACAAAGCAGCTAAACAGCTGCACGACAAGCGCGTTGACTCAGAAAATAAAAGCCAGAGAAACAGCCTGGTCTCTTATGGGGTCGACGAGTCTGAAGCAGAAACGTGGGATCAGTCTGAACTATTGCTCAAAAGCATCAGTAAAAAAACTTGGGTTTAGAATTTCAGTCATTGGATAGAGTGCATCGTATAGGTCGCTATAATGCAATGAGCAACATGCCAATCATCGTCAACTTAACCTCCTACAAAGAAAATACCAATTATCTTTCTAAAGCTAGGAAACTCAACGAAACTGCGTATGCTGTTGACCAAGATTACGTACCCAAAACAACATATATTCGGAAAAGTTCTGAGAATATGTTAGGGCCAACAATGTGAATGAAAACTTGGGAACGCTTGAGCTTCGCCTTCAAGAGTAGAACACGACAGCGTAATCGGGCCCCGTGCGCATCGCCTTCTCAACTGCTAGCCTGCTTCGGTTCTCGGTGCATGCCTTAACTGTGCCACTAGAAAACAAACGTCTATATGCGTAACATTGGCTGTTTCAAGGTATCCTAGAATGTCTACTGCAAATACAGTTCTTAAGTGCCCACTACGCCATAATTATTCCTTTTGCGGATAAGCGAACGGCCCACTGCACGTCCGTAAGGCAACACCCTAACCTACGCAGCTGTTCACTTTGTTGATGCTCTTGCTGATGATGGCGATGAGATATTTCTGAGAGCTTTGTAATAGGTGGACCTTTAGAAAATCAAGGCGTTGGACTGGGCTAGTTGGTACATAGTCACAAAAGATAACACAGGACACAGCGAAAAGAAGTCGACGGGACAGGCTGGCACTTACAACTGAACAGAAAAAACCGCGCTTGAAAGGCTTATTTAAACCTACCGGCAACCACTTTGCGCATGCGTGAGCAACCATGCTTCGCCTAAAACGAAAAATAATCGAACAACTTAGCTAGTAATAATCGCGTTCAGAAAGGTCATCTCTTTGTCAGATGTATGCACTGACGTGTCACTGACACAGTCATTACCCCGTTTTTTACGTAAAAAGCCTCTAAAATTTCCATTTTGTTCTTTGTCCTGTCCCTGCCCAAAACACTAGTGCTTTCAAAAGCACGAGTGCACCTGCACTGCCTACAGCGGCTCGGCAGATGAGCACCGTCACTCATGGGAAGGGAGGCCATGTGTTCTCTGAGGCGATCGTTATTCCAACAGCCAGTTTGGCCGATGTATGCTTTGCCGCACGATAAAGGGATGCGATAGATCACACGTGTGGCGCAACGCAAGAACTTCGAAGCATGGTTTGTGCCACATGTGGCCCTTCTCTGGGCATGCCGGTTGATCCGGCTGCATAGACCGCTCAGCTTTCGCGGGGCCGAGAGCACCAGGCGCTTGCTATGTTTGCGCAACACCCACTCGTTGCGCAATTCACATGTTTTGACGCCTGGCGCGATTCTACGCTTCGGACAAGCGATATTGCATTCGTTAAGGAGACTCCATCCACTACATGACATTCATAAAGCGTTTTGTTCCGACGCAGGTTCAAGAAATAGCTTCGCTCTGCGGTAGAATACCTGCTTGCCATGCAGACGGCCGGGGTTCGATTCTCACACGAACCCTTAGACTTCAAATGCGAATAATTTCTTAGCCAACCTCAGGCACTTTGGCCGCTTCTCTCTATCTATCTATCTATCTATCTATCTATCTATCTATCTATCTATCTATCTATCTATCTATCTATCTATCTATCTATCTATCTATCTATCTATCTATCTATCCGCTACGTCTGGGCACTCTCCTGGTTGTCTGCATACCTTCTAATATACCAAAATTGGCATATCAGGGGATCAGTGTATGACGAACACGATTCACTGGTCATGTCATGAATAACGCGAAACGCCTATCGCGAACGTCCTGAAGTTCTTTCCCTCAGTCACGTGTGGTACATGCCGGCATACCACAGCTCATGTTATGCGGGTATGTGCTACAGGTGATTCACAGTCTTAATCAACGCATTAATGGCGAACATACACCTTGAAACGCAAGGCAAGTGAGGGAGCTGAATACAGCTAGAACGCCCCTGGACATGAAGGAAGAAGTATTTGAGGAAGAGAAACTGCTCGGCCGCCGCAGCGTGCGAGGGCCGTGCTGTAGTATCACGGAGAAAGTGCGGTTTTCGCCGCAGCACGACAGATGACGCTTCCGGCGTGTTGCCGTCGTTTACATGCTACAGTGGTACCGTCTCCTACGTTGTAAAATTTCTCAGATTTCGCTCTGTAACATCAATTGGTAGATGTGACAGATGTTTTAGCTGCAGTTACTAATAGATACTGCCCGAATTATAGTCCGTACAGCGCTTGAAACGAACTACTAGTTGTGGCCCCTAAGCAGGCAACGTCTGCCGAAAGCACGGGCCCCTCACTCCTCGCTCGCATGTTGTGCGCACGCTTGCTTAGGTGGCCTAGGAAGAAAATTCCCCATTCGTGCCGGCAAGCTGTCGTGCATTTCTTCGCGATTTGCTGGCTTTCTGTCTCTTTAGCGCGCTCAGTGGCCTCCGCGTTGTGCCGGCGGCGCTGATTTCCCGATCTTTGCGCGCGCTTTTCACGCTGCAACACTAGCACGGAAAAAGAAGTATTGCTCCGTGAACAAAGGAGAGCACTTTGCAAATTTCCACCAGTGCTCCTTTAGGATGGGGCAGAAACGTGTCGTGCCGGACTGCACCAGTGGGTACGCATCTTGCAAGGAGAAGGTACTGAAATACAAAAAAGACGCGTACCATCAGGAAGAATTTAAAGTAGCACTGACACAAAAATTTTGCATCTTGTTTTTTTGTTGCAATAGATAGCTTATGATTCACTTATAACGGCTGTGAACCTCGTTTGCGCGAGTGCACGACGGTTATTTATTTAGATACCTTTTTAGAGCGCCCAGTTGCAGTTTCGGTTTCAAAGAGCACCGAGCTAGGCAGCACTACTTCCGGAGGACGGGTAAACACAGCTGGCCACGTGACCACGCAAAATTGTGACGTAGGCGACGCGCGAGTTTACGGTTCGTCTGCTACGCCAGTTCGTCTGACGCGGGACGCTTTTTGATCCGCGTTTTTCACGCTAGAAGTGCGGACGTCGTCCGTGTCGTTGCCAGGCATGGTTCGAGCAGTCAATAGAGCGTTTTAGTTTGTCCGGCATTAAAAAAGACGTCGCGTAAAACCAAATAAAGTGTCCCCAAGGTGGCACTAGGTCAAGTGGCGCCACCTATGGAGGATTAGAAACAACTAACAAACGCGTAATCTATGTGCTCCGAGCATTCGGAAGCGCACATTTCGACTCGTTAACTCTACAGCATCGATTATTAAAGACGATAGTCTTTCTTGGGGAACTTAAACGCAGAAATTTTGGTCTGTCTTTCTGTCTGTCTGTCTTTCTGTTTGTCGGCACGTCACCCGATTCAGCCACTCGGCCAAAGTTGAACCACTTGCTTACCGCCCACCCGTCTTGAACTGGTACGGCTGTTCATACTTGTGAACGTTGTCGATCAAAAAGTAAATATTGCGCATATCTGAGGCGCAACATCATTAGCTAAGTATTAGATGATGTGTTCCTTTAATAGAAAATACACAGATACGCAATTTTAAAGACCCTACTTTCTTAAGCTCGCTGAAAATGCGACTGCGCTGAAACTTGTCTTCCTCCGTGCCCTCTGCACAAGCTCATGTTGTGTTTTGGTTTCGGTTCAGTATTGCATTGTACGAATGACAGGGGGCGCCGCTCTGGCATTCCTCTTTTACCCAGGCGACGTGTAAATAAGAGAGTTTGTGGAGAGTACTCGTTGAGTGCGGACGTTTCTTCTCCTTCGGCGCATCGCGCCAAACAGCGTGTTCGGGCTGGCCGGCGTCCCCACTGGTCGCGTTGGTCACCGCCGGTCTTCGCCTGCCGCTGCGCCGGGACTACCAGCCCGCAACACAGCACTCATGTTTCCCGTCGTATTGACAGATGGCGTCCATATCTCACGCAGTGCCTCTTCAATCGTCTTTAGACGACATTTGCAGCGAAGCACGCAGATACGCGGCCAATTTTTAAGTGCGAATGCACTTTATAAGCGACCCTGAATCCGCCGTCCCATAGCAACGGCGCGAGGAGCGGGGAGGAGCGTCTGTAGCAACGGCGCAGCGACGTCGCACCCCACGTGACTGCGCGCGCTCCGCCTCCTCACCGCGGTTTGCGCGGGCGCGCGCCGGCTCCGCACCGCTCTTCTAGGTGGCATTGGGTGCAGTGCTTCGCCGCTCCTTCTCTCGCCGTTCGCTCTCTCTCCTCCCTGCGCCCCACTCTCCCGTCCGCTGTCTGGGCGCCTCTCAAGAAGAAATGTGTGCTCAAGACGCCGCTGTGAAACGCCAACGGCGGCCACAAGGCTGAGATTATGGCCGTCAGGTACAATGACAACACAAACAGGTGCTGATGAATGTGTAAATAAATGGTTACGGTACAAATCCTCGTCTCGTCATTAATTTACGCCATTAAAGTTACTGCGCCGTGTACTCTCGGCGCAATGAATGCATTCGCATTTCCTCACGATTCCCTTCGGGGAGGTGGGGGCATTTTTTTTTACTATGGCTCTCAAAAACGGCGCCGAATCTGGACGAATACATTGCTGTCGAAGCTTAAGGACATGAATCTAAAGCGAATGGAAGCATCAGTTCGGAGCTTACACGCTACAGAGCGCACGGCGGCCACTTGATAGATTCGAAGTGGACGACAACCGCTTTTGGCAGTACGGCCATGTTTTTCGGAGGCGCGAATGCCTCGCCGGAGATGCTTGCCGTGCACGTTGGACAGCTCTCGCGCGTGTGGCGACGGCCAATGTTCTGCGGCACCACGCCGTTGCGGCAGGCTTGCCGCTAGCGTGAGCGGGCCATAACATCTGCCAAATGGCACGGAAGGGAGCATAACCAGCACACGCAAAGCCACAGGCACGGAGGAAGAAATGGCAGGTAGCACAAGCGCACAAGCGCAAGGGCAGAACCAGCAACCAGCCAACACAAACTCGTGACGTAGGTTTGTTTACATATCCGCCGCGTTGATGTCGGCGTCGCGAGGTGCTCGCATCTCGCTCAGTAGCGCAGCATGCACTTTAAAATTGATTTTAAATATTTTCTAGGCTATATTAGCCCTTGATATTTCGTAGACGTTGTGTATGGCTCCACATACATCTATTTCACTCATTATCTCTCCTTCGAAATTTTGTGTCAGTGCTCCTTTAACAGAGAACAGAAAAGGGCTAAAGTGCGCTTAAATTCTTCCTCGATGGTACGCGCCTTTTTTTGTGTTTCAGTAGGAGTGTACCAACTAGCCCAACAAGTTTTCCTAAGGAGAAGATACTTACCTTGATACTCCCTAGTGACCCTGTGAGGTTGGAAGTGTGGGCTCGTGCCATGCCAAGGAAAGATCGAAAGCTCACGCGTCGTGACTACTGATTAGAAAAAACAGCGCAAAGCCACAGGACACACAGGAAGGGAACGCACACAGCCTTCCTGTGTGTCCTGTGGTTTTGCGCAGTTTTTTCTAATCATGTACAACCAACAAGCCCAGCTCTTCGCACTTTTGGTCGTGACTACGTTTGCGGGAAGCACGTCTCCGAGAGTAAGTCCCATCATTCGTTAAAATGTTCACAGGATCCCTTATGCAATAGACTAAGCCGACTCGAATGCGAAAGTCATCTTTTCTTCAGTCGATGTGTCTGTCCTGCCCTACCCCAGTGCAAAAGCTTTCTACACCTAACGTGGTTTTGCTTGGCCTCCAGGATCAGAGGCATAGGCCTCCCAGGCTCAAGTTTGTGTAGCGCCTTCCGCCACCCCAGCGGAGAGAGGGGGAATCTCCGGAAGCTCGGACGGGTCGCGCTTGCTTGGTTTTCTCATAGCGCGCACGGCAAGCGGGGTTCTCCACGCTTTTCTCTCGTCTTTGCTGGCTATGGCTGTCACCCCTTCGTCGTCTTGGAAAGCAGGCACGCGTCCCTGCTGCATTGTGAACTGTCACAAAGGTTTTAAAATAACGAAGAGCCTAAAACTGCCCGTCAAGTTCTATCGCTCCCAATGGAAGTAGTGCGAGCAGCAGAGGTGTCAAGAGTGGATTATGGCAGTTCGCCGAACTAAGCGATGCTTTCACGGTCCTGTCACTATCAAGTAATCTTTGTCGCACATTGTATTACCAGCTATTAACGGAGTGAAACGCAATGACCACGCTCATTTGAAAGAGAAGTGCGTTTGTGAAGCGAAGCTACAACAAATACACAGCAGCTGTACATTTCATTTCGAGATTGCGCACTGGCTTTCCGAGTAAACCACTTGTGACTGCAGCGGAGCATATTGGAACACAACATATTAAATACCGTACCGTGAGTACTGCAAGTGTTTTATTCAGCTGATGGCGGTACATTTCCCGTCGCGGCTCAAATGTAAAGAGAATTAAGCTACATGTTTGCACTGAGCGTTTACATTGGCCTTGCATGCAACACGCCGTGATTGCTTATCAGGCTGAGGTGTTGCGCTACTAAGATAGAGGTCGTGGGTTCGATTCCCGCATACGGCAGCTGCATTTCGATGGGAGTGAAATGCAGCGACACCGGCGTACTTAGACTTAGGCCCGTATTCTGAAACGCTCCTTACCTTACGTGAGGAGCCCTTCATGCCTCCTTATCTTAAGGAGCTCCTTGAGGAACCAGCGTATTCTAAAAGCTTCCTTCTATACTCGCGGAAAACTTTTCTTGGCAATGAAGGGAAGGCTAGAGAGCCGAACTACGCGTGTGCTACCGCTGAAGATTATAGTCCCACAATTGCCTCCGTGTTTTCTGCGTGAGAATAAAAAAAACATTGCTTTATTTTCTACGGGGTGCTGTTTGGAAAGAGGGTCAGCGCGCACCAATGAGATATTTATATTTGTTTTGCTTTATGCGGTGTCATTTCGCGTTTTGGACCTGTGAAAACGTCGCACCTTTTACGTGCACCTCACAGCCAAAATGGCGTCTTCGTCTTCAGGTGAGCGCTCGTCACCCTCCAGCTTTTCCGACAACTCGCCGAGGGAGCTTGTAACGAATTTCACAAAGAAATGGTTGTGTAAGCCTGTGACGGCCGCTCGAATAATCAAATGGCCGCCACAGGAGGTACGGAAGGTTCGCAAACCAAAACTAAATTCGAAGCGCGCGCCGAACCGGACTACTTCGCGGAGCAGTACATGTGCAATAGCTCCGCCCCCGTAGCCTTTCCTTCATTGCCAAGAAAAGTTGTCCGCGAGTATACCTTCCTTTCCTAAGGGTCGCCTCAGTAAGGTAAGGCGCGTTTTTCACAAGTCTGGTGAAATACTACCTAAACGTCCGTTTTCAAGCAAGAATAAGGAATATTTTTTGGCATAACGATGAATAATAACGTGTACACTGCTTTACATGTCAAATACTAAATAAACGTCCGTTTTCAAGCAAGAATAAGGAATATTTTCTTAGGCATAACGAAGAATAATAACGTGTACACTGCTTTACATGTCAAATACCAACTAAACGTTCGTTTTCAAGCAAGAATAAGGAATATTGTTTGGCATAACGATGAATAATAACGTGTACACTGCTTTACATGTCAAATACCAACTAAACGTCCGTTTTCAAGCAAGAATAAGGAATATTTTTTGGCATAACGATGAATAATAACGTGTACACTGCTTTACATGTCAAATACTAAATAAACGTCCGTTTTCAAGCAAGAATAAGGAATATTTTCTTAGGCATAACGAAGAATAATAACGTGTACACTGCTTTACATGTCAAATACCAACTAAACGTTCGTTTTCAAGCAAGAATAAGGAATATTGTTTGGCATAACGATGAATAATAACGTGTACACTGCTTTACATGTCAAATACCAACTAAACGTCCGTTTTCAAGCAAGAATAAGGAATATTTTTTGGCATAACGATGAATAATAACGTGTACACTGCTTTACATGTCAAATACCAACTAAACGTCCGTTTTCAAGCAAGAATAAGGAATATTTTTTGGCATAACGATGAATAATAACGTGTACACTGCTTTACATGTCAAATACCAACTAAACGTCCGTTTTCAAGCAAGAATAAGGAATATTTTTTGGCATAACGATGAATAATAACGTGTACACTGCTTTACATGTCAAATACCAACTAAACGTCCGTTTTCAAGCAAGAATAAGGAATATTTTTGGCATAACGATGAATAATAACGTGTACACTGCTTTACATGTCAAGTGCCAACTAAACGTCCGTTTTCAAGCAAGAATAAGGAATATTTTTTGGCATAACGATGAATAATAACGTGTACGCTGCTTTACATGTCAAGTACCAACTAAACGTCCGTTTTCAAGCAAGAATAAGGAATATTTTTTGGCATAACGATGAATAATAACGTGTACACTGCTTTACATGTCAAATACCAACTAAACGTCCGTTTTCAAGCAAGAATAAGGAATATTTTTTGGCATAACGATGAATAATAACGTGTACACTGCTTTACATGTCAAGTACCAACTAAACGTCCGTTTTCAAGCAAGAATAAGGAATATTTTTTGGCATAACGATGAATAATAACGTGTACACTGCTTTACATGTCAAATACCAACTAAACGTCCGTTTCCAGCAAGAATAAGGAATATTTTTTGGCATAACGATGAATAATAACGTGTACACTGCTTTACATGTCAAGTACCAACTAAACGTCCGTTTTCAAGCAAGAATAAGGAATATTTTTTGGCATAACGATGAATAATAACGTGTACACTGCTTTACATGTCAAGTACCAACTAAACGTCCGTTTTCAAGCAAGAATAAGGAATATTTTTTGGCATAACGATGAATAATAACGTGTACTCTGCTTTACATGTCAAATACCAACTAAACGTCCGTTTTCAAGCAAGAATAAGGAATATTTTTTGGCATAACGATGAATAATAACGTGTACACTGCTTTACATGTCAAGTACCAACTAAACGTCCGTTTTCAAGCAAGAATAAGGAATATTTTTGGCATAACGATGAATAATAACGTGTACACTGCTTTACATGTCAAATACCAACTAAACGTCCGTTTTCAAGCAAGAATAAGGAATATTTTTTGGCATAACGATGAATGATAACGTGTACACTGCTTACATGTCAAATACCAACTAAACGTCCGTTTTCAAGCAAGAATAAGGAATATTTTTTGGCATAACGATGAATAATAACGTGTACACTGCTTTACATGTCAAATACCAACTAAACGTCCGTTTTCAAGCAAGAATAAGGAATATTTTTTGGCATAACGATGAATAATAACGTGTACACTGCTTTACATGTCAAATACCAACTAAACGTCCGTTTTCAAGCAAGAATAAGGAATATTTTTTGGCATAACGATGAATAATACGTGTACACTGCTTTACATGTCAAATACCAACTAAACGTCCGTTTTCAAGCAAGAATAAGGAATATTTTTTGGCATAACGATGAATAATAACGTGTACACTGCTTTACATGTCAAATACCAACTAAACGTCCGTTTTCAAGCAAGAATAAGGAATATTTTTTGGCATGACGATGAATAATAACGTGTACACTGCTTTACATGTCAAATACCAACTAAACGTCCGTTTCCAGCAAGAATAAGGAATATTTTTTGGCATAACGATGAATAATAACGTGTACACTGCTTTACATGTCAAGTACCAATAAACGTCCGTTTTCAAGCAAGAATAAGGAATATTTTTTGGCATAACGATGAATAATAACGTGTACACTGCTTTACATGTCAAGTACCAACTAAACGTCCGTTTTCAAGCAAGAATAAGGAATATTTTTTGGCATAACGATGAATAATAACGTGTACACTGCTTTACATGTCAAATACCAACTAAATGTCCGTTTTCAAGCAAGAATAAGGAATATTTTTTGGCATAACGATGAATAATAACGTGTACACTGCTTTACATGTCAAATACCAACTAAACGTCCGTTTTCAAGCAAGAATAAGGAATATTTTTTGGCATAACGATGAATAATAACGTGTACACTGCTTTACATGTCAAGTGCCAACTAAACGTCCGTTTTCAAGCAAGAATAAGGAATATTTTTGGCATAACGATGAATAATAACGTGTACGCTGCTTTACATGTCAAGTACCAACTAAACGTCCGTTTTCAAGCAAGAATAAGGAATATTTTTTGGCATAACGATGAATAATAACGTGTACACTGCTTTACATGTCAAATACCAACTAAACGTCCGTTTTCAAGCAAGAATAAGGAATATTTTTTGGCATGACGATGAATAATAACGTGTACACTGCTTTACATGTCAAGTACCAACTAAACGTCCGTTTTCAAGCAAGAATAAGGAATATTTTTTGGCATAACGATGAATAATAACGTGTACACTGCTTTACATGTCAAATACCAACTAAACGTCCGTTTCCAGCAAGAATAAGGAATATTTTTGGCATAACGATGAATAATAACGTGTACACTGCTTACATGTCAAGTACCAACTAAACGTCCGTTTTCAAGCAAGAATAAGGAATATTTTTTGGCATAACGATGAATAATAACGTGTACACTGCTTTACATGTCAAGTACCAACTAAACGTCCGTTTTCAAGCAAGAATAAGGAATATTTTTTGGCATAACGATGAATAATAACGTGTACACTGCTTTACATGTCAAGTACCAACTAAACGTCCGTTTTCAAGCAAGAATAAGGAATATTTTTTGGCATAACGATGAATAATAACGTGTACACTGCTTTACATGTCAAATACCAACTAAACGTCCGTTTTCAAGCAAGAATAAGGAATATTTTTTGGCATAACGATGAATAATAACGTGTACACTGCTTTACATGTCAAGTACCAACTAAACGTCCGTTTTCAAGCAAGAATAAGGAATATTTTTTGGCATAACGATGAATAATAACGTGTACACTGCTTTACATGTCAAGTACCAACTAAACGTCCGTTTTCAAGCAAGAATAAGGAATATTTTTTGGCATAACGATGAATAATAACGTGTACACTGCTTTACATGTCAAATACCAACTAAAGGTCCGTTTTCAAGCAAGAATAAGGAATATTTTTTGGCATAACGATGAATAATAACGTGTACACTGCTTTACATGTCAAATACCAACTAAACGTCCGTTTTCAAGCAAGAATAAGGAATATTTTTTGGCATAACGATGAATAATAACGTGTACACTGCTTTACATGTCAAGTGCCAACTAAACGTCCGTTTTCAAGCAAGAATAAGGAATATTTTTTGGCATAACGATGAATAATAACGTGTACGCTGCTTTACATGTCAAGTACCAACTAAACGTCCGTTTTCAAGCAAGAATAAGGAATATTTTTTGGCATAACGATGAATAATAACGGTACACTGCTTTACATGTCAAATACCAACTAAACGTCCGTTTTCAAGCAAGAATAAGGAATATTTTTTGGCATAACGATGAATAATAACGTGTACACTGCTTTACATGTCAAGTACCAACTAAACGTCCGTTTTCAAGCAAGAATAAGGAATATTTTTTGGCATAACGATGAATAATAACGTGTACACTGCTTTACATGTCAAGTACCAACTAAACGTCCGTTTTCAAGCAAGAATAAGGAATATTTTTTGGCATAACGATGAATAATAACGTGTACACTGCTTTACATGTCAAATACCAACTAAACGTCCGTTTTCAAGCAAGAATAAGGAATATTTTTTGGCATAACGATGAATGATAACGTGTACACTGCTTTACATGTCAAATACCAACTAAACGTCCGTTTTCAAGCAAGAATAAGAATATTTTTGGCATAACGATGAATAATGACGTGTACACTGCTTTACATGTCAAATACCAACTAAACGTCCGTTTTCAAGCAAGAATAAGGAATATTTTTGGCATAACGATGAATATTAACGTGTACACTGCTTTACATGTCAAATACCAACTAAACGTCCGTTTTCAAGCAAGAATAGGGAATATTTTTTGGCATAACGATGACTGATAACGTGTACACTGCTTTACATGTCAAATACCAACTAAACGTCCGTTTTCAAGCAAGAATAAGGAATATTTTTTGGCATAACGTGAATAATGACGTGTACATGCTTTACATGTCAAATACCACTAAACGTCCGTTTTCAAGCAAGAATAAGGAATATTTTTTGGCATAACGATGAATAATAACGGTACACTGCTTACATGTCAAATACCAACTAAACGTCCGTTTTCAAGCAAGAATAAGGAATATTTTTTGGCATAACGATGAATAATAACGTGTACACTGCTTTACCTGTCAAATACCAACTAAACGTCCGTTTTCAAGCAAGAATAGGAATATTTTTTGGCATAACGATGAATAATAACGTGTACACTGCTTTACATGTCAAATACCAACTAAACGTCCGTTTTCAAGCAAGAATAAGGAATATTTTTTGGCATAACGATGAATAATAACGTGTACACTGCTTTACATGTCAAGTACCAACTAAACATCCGTTTTCAAGCAAGAATAAGGACTATTTTTTGGCATAACGATGAATAATAACGTGTACACTGCTTTACATGTCAAATACCAACTAAACGTCCGTTTTCAAGCAAGAATAAGGAATATTTTTTGTGCATATTGATGAATATTAACGCGTACACTGCTTTTTCTTGATATTGTTATGATCGGACTTCACGGCTTGGCGCCGCTGGATCGTCAGAATGGTATGGCGCCATCAGCCCTGCTTTCTTCGACCTCAACGTTCCCCGAAACGCAGCAGATGCGGCGACAACACTGCACATGTGTGCTGAACCCTTCAAGGGTGGCAGTTCCCTCTTCAATCGCCTTGGACACGCTTGGCTGACTTTGACGCTTTTATGGCCTGAAGATGAGCGATTTACAGTCCAGGCTGCTCGGAGGAGGCAGCCGCTTGTGCATTGCTATGTTCAGGCTTCTGCGAGATGCACCGAACGATTAGCCGAGCGCCGGAGATTCTTCATCGGGCACCTGTCCCACACTATGCGGTGTCTGCGACTTCGTGACCCGGCCGGCAGCTGGCCGTCACCCGCACCGGCGACGCATCGAGGCAAGCAAATACTTGCAACTGTCAACACACCTGACGTCACGGTCAATTTTCAGGAATCGCCGCAGTAATCCGTTCATTGTGTGTATGGTTGCTTTGTGGCATGGTGACCCGACTAGGAGCTGGCCGTTCGCTGCGCCGACGGCGATATCGAGGCAAGGAACGAGTGCACCTGACAGCACACCTGACAACGCAGCCTGTTTCCAGCAATGCACCGTCCGTCGTCCAGGTGCGCCGCTTCCCTTTCCCGGAGTGGGAAGGAGGCGGTGCTTACTTAGTGGGCGGAGATGAAGACAACGTGTTTGATTGGACTGTCCGGGACTTGATTGTTTCCTCCAGCAGGGAATCCTGGGAAGGCCCAGGCTTTATTACGCGAGCGTCGGAACGCTCCAAGGATGCTACGACAGGCTTCTAGAAGCCACCACAAGGCTTCTACAGGCTACCAAAACGTCACGTAAATAAACGTTCCTGTTATCAGCTCCTGAGCTCTACTTCTCCCTGAGGCCAGGCTGCTCCCCGGTCCTATGGGCAGACCCCCGACTACATCAATATGGGTGCACAACCTTTCCCGTTTACCGTTTGCCTGTTGCAGCACACAAAAACAGTGTGGTCGAGCAACCTTGGAGTTCATTAGGTCCATTGATGCATTTCAACGGCCTGTTATGTGGGAGCGAGTAATGACGGTCGTTTAAATTGAAGACGTGGGTGAGATTGATTTTCATAACTTGGGTGAGAATAATTTTCATGATTTTCATAAGCTGTCGAAGCAAGCAAAGCGACATTCGAATCAACGAAGACCGTGCGTGATCAGGCGTCAATATTAACCGAAAAGGAACACGCCGCTGCAGGAAACATGCATCATCGAAGTGGGCTTGAAACATTATTTTTGCGCCGCATCAATATGCTGTCAATGGAAGCCCAAGGTGGCATTGAACTTACGATCCTACTACGTTTCTTTCTTCGAATTTGTGTTCTCTTGCAGCATCGGGATGATGGTTTCTTCAGAGGGGGGTGTTGAAACGCGTGCTTATCCCTTTATTTTTAAGGACGATAGTCTTTCTTGGGACACTTGAACGCAAAAATTTTGGTCTGTTTGTCTGTCTGTCTGTCGGTCTGTCATGATTCAGCCACCCGAAAAAGTTTAAGCGCTTGCTGAACGCCCAGCCATCTTTAACTGGTAGCTGCGTTCATACTTGTGAACGTTGTCGATGAAAAAGCAAATATTACGCATATCTGAGGCGCAACACCAATACGTAAGTATTAGGTGATGTGTTGCTTTACTAGAAAATACACATATACGTAATTCTAAAGACCCTGGTGTTTCTTAGGCTGCGCTGAAAATGCGACGCTATGCACGAAAAAACCTCGGCCGACGATATGGTGCTGCCACCTTGCAGTGGCTCTGCGAACAGCATCACGGGTGGCCGCGGATGAGATCAGGACTCATGTAGTACAGCCGGCACATGACCATCGTCTTTCAACGACATTTGCATGGGAGCACGCAGATACGCAGCCAATTTTTATGTGATCGGGTTTCACCCACAAACAGTGGCGTAGCCAGGAGAAGGGGGGCACACCGGGCCCGTGCCTCCCCCTCCCCCGGAATTTTTTTTTGCCATGGCATACACAGCACAAAATGACACTCGATCACACCTGCCTGCCCTGCCCCCACTTCAGATCATGGAGGTGTCCCCCCTCCCCGAAAAATATTTCTGCCTACGCTCCTGCCCACGGAAACTGTTACCACCACTCATGGCAGGCCGCGTTGCAATGTTTAGGAACTTCGCGACTGTTTCAAACTGTTCTGCCGAGGTTATACGCTGGCTAGGGGTAACCGAGCCAATTCTTGATCTAGCTCGAGCACCAGCGATAACGCTGGAAGGTTCGCTAATGCATGCGTAAAAGCCGATGCATTTAACATATGAGGATATTAGCGACGATCGACGTGTGTGCTTGCCGCTTACGCTGCACTTGGAGTCTTAGCTATATTACTGGGAGCAAGTTCGCCCAATAAAGCGTTTATAAAGGCGTTTATTGACGGCAGTAGTCGACGAAGCACAACGGCGACAGTCAAGACAGAGCGCGGACTCTGAGCGCGAGGAGCGTGCTGTCAGAGAAGAGCCGAAGGGGACGACCCACTAGAGAGCGCCCGAGAGGGCAACCCATTACATAGACTTCCAACGCTTCGCTACAATTACCCCGGGTGCGAAAAAGGGAGCCGCCTGGCGACCTAACTGCTTGTCACTATGAGCGGGTCATGATAGGGCTTCAGGCGCTCCACGTTGACAATGTCGCGCCCTCGACGGCGCATGTCCGAAGATGGTTCAATGGGCTCGATCAGGTAGTTGACCGGGGATGTGCGTTCGACGACACGGTAGGGGCCGTCGTACTTGGGCAGCAGTTTGGAAGAGAGGCCAGGTGCAGTGGTAGGAACTGAGAGCCATACGAGTGCTCCAGGGCGGAACGTGGGCGCAGAAGTGGTGGTGTCACCGCGAATGCTCTTTTGCCGCTCTTGGTCATGCGTAGTAAACGTCTTGGCAAGCTCCCGACACTCCTCAGCAAGTCTGGCTGTGGCAGAAATGGGCGCACACTCAGACGGATCCGGCTTGTATGGAAGGATTGTGTCGACTGTGTGCGACGGGTGTCTGCCGTACAATAAGAAAAAGGGGGAGAAACCAGTAGTGCTCTGAGGGGCGGTATTATAGGCGTAGGTGACGAAAGGCAGAATGGCATCCCAATTGGTGTGATCGGCGGCGACCTACATCGAGAGCATGTCGCCGAGCGTGCGGTTAAAGCGTTCGGTGAGGCCATTCGTCTGCGGGTGGTAAGCAGTAGTTTTCCGGTGAACAACGTTGCACTCTTTCAGGATGGCTTCGACGACTTCCGACAAGAAGACACGACCTCGATCGCTGAGCAGCTCCTGGGGTGGACCGTGGCGCAGCATGAATCGGTGCAGCAGGAAGGAAGCAACATCGCGCGCTGTAGCCGCTGGGAGGGCGGCAGTTTCGGCGTATCGCGTAAGGTGGTCAACAGCGACGATGGCCCAGCGGTTACCAGCCGACGTTAGAGGAAGTGGTCCATACAAGTCTATGCCAACGCGCCCGAACGGACGGTCAGGGCAAGGCAGAGGTTGCAGAACTGCCGGCGACAGGTGCGTTGACGTTTTGCGGCGCTGACAATCGATGCAGGAGCGAACGAACTTCTGCACGTAGCGGTACATCCCTCGCCAAAAGTACCGTTGGCGAATGCGGTGGTAGGTTTTCGATACCCCAGAGTGTGCGCACTGCGGATCAGAGTGGAATGATTCACATATGTCAGAACGCAGACTGCGGGGTATTACAAGTAGCCACTGGCGGCCGTCGCCGTAATTGCGTCGGTGGAGGAGGTCGTCGCGAACGGCGAAATGGTGGGCTTGACGACGCAACGCGCGAGTGGATGGTGTTGCCGATGGATCAGTCAGCAAGTCTATCAATGAGGCGATCCAGTGATCCTTGCGCTGTTCAGTAGCGATGGTGTGAATGTCGATAGAAGAAACGGCATTGTGAGACACTGAGCTATGGGTATTGTCGTCAGGCAAGGGGGAGCGCGAGAGTGCGTCGGCGTCAGCATGCTGGCGTCCATTGCGGTACAGCACGCGGATATCGTAGTCCTGTAGGCGGAGTGCCCAGCGGGCGAGACGACCTGAGGGATCCTTCAGTGACGACAACCAGCATAGTGCATGATGGTCGGTGATCACATCAAATGGGCGACCATACAAATAAGGTCGGAATTTCGTAAGGGCCCAGATGATCGCCAGGCATTCCTTTTCGGTGACGGTGTAATTGGCCTCGGCTTTAGTAAGCGTACGACTTGCATACGCCACGACATATTCAGGGAACCCTGGTTTGCGCTGCGCAAGGACAGCGCCAAGGCCAACACCGCTAGCGTCTGTGTGTACCTCTGTAGGAGCCGTAGGGTCGTAGTGGCGTAGTATGGGAGGCGACGTCAACAAACGGCGGAGCTTTTCGAAAGCGTCGTCGCACTCGGACGACCATGAATGGAGGGGCCCGTTACTTCCGAGGAGCTTCGTCAGAGGCGATATGATAGTCGCGAAATTTCGAATGAAGCGCCGAAAGTAGGAACACGGTCCTACGAAACTGCGCAGTTCTTTGACGGACGTGGGTTTCGGGAACTCGGTCACGGCGCGAAGTTTGCCTGGATCGGGGAGAATTCCGTCCTTGGACACGACGTAGCCGAGGATTGTCAGCTGCCGTGCTGCAAATCGGCACTTCTTTAGGTTCAGTTGCAGACCGGCGTCGCTCAAACGCGTGAAAACATGCCGTAGGCGTTGAAGATGGGTGGAAAAGTCCGGAGCAAAAACGACGACGTCGTCGAGGTAGCACAAGCACGTGTGCCATTTCAGGTTGCGCAGAACGGTATCCATCATGCGCTCAAAGGTGGCGGGCGCATTACACAGCCCAAACGGCATGACGTTGAATTCGTACAGGCCGTCGGGCGTGACAAAGGCGGTCTTCGGTCGAGCGTCGTCAGCCATAGGTACTTGCCAGTACCCTGAGCGCAAATCGAGAGATGAAAAGAATTCGGCGCCTTGCAGGCTGTCAATCGCATCGTCTATTCGCGGCAGTGGATACACGTCCTTACGAGTGATCTTGTTGAGTCGTCTGTAGTCGACACAGAACCGCACAGAACCGTCCTTCTTCGCAACAAGAACGACAGGAGACGCCCAGGGGCTGTTGGAGGGTCGAATAACATCGCGTCGAAGCATGTCGTCGACTTGCTCGGTGATTACACGGCGTTCTGTGGGAGATACGCGATATGGACGTTGCCGCAGTGGCAGGTGGGCGCCAGTATCGATGCCGTGCGTAACGGCCGAGGTGCGGCCGAGAGGCGTTTGAGCGACATCGAAAGAAGAGCGAAATTCTTCCAACAGGTCCAGAAGCTGGGAACGCTGGACCTGCGTAAGGTTGTCAGCTATGGTGGACCCAAACACGTCAGCGGGTGATGAACCAGACATCGAAACAGCACTGAGCGTACTGGAACTGCGGCTGTGCATGTCATCGGGTTCGTCCATAACTTGTGCGTCTTCGAGGGGTTCCACGCTGCCGAGACATTCCCCTCGCACCAACGTAACACTGTACGGGGAGGGGTTGATTACAAAAATAGAGGTGCTTCCCTGAGTGATTTGAACGGTCGCGAAAGGCACCAGCAAGCCTTTCCTCGTGCAAATACGGTCATATGGCGAGAGGAGTGCAACGGTGTCGGATAGACTGGCGCAGTAGACGGATATCGCCGTTGACGAGTTTGCAGGCAATTTGATGTCGTCTTTGACGGGTACCTTTCTCGCAGCCGATGGACTCTCTTCCGGCGTCAAAGTAGAGAATGGTGACAGCTCTATTTCGGCTGGTGCGCAATGAATGACGGCGTCGTGGCGGGAGAGAAAATCCCATCCGAGGATGACGTCGTGATAGCAGGCAGGAATTATGATCAGTTCGACGGCGTACATAGCGTCCTTAATCATGACGCGGGCTGTGCACACCGCTGTAGGGTGAATACGTTGGGCGCTGGCTGTACGGAGGGAGAGCCCGGAAAGTGGCGTCGTCACTTTGCGCAGTATTCGGCTAAGCTTTGCGTCCATAACGGATACAGCGGCTCCAGTGTCGATAAGGGCAGATGCACGAACACCGTCTACAAACACGTCTATCACGTTCGATGGGCTTCGCTGAGGGCTTTCGCAGTTCGATCGCGTCGCAGCCCTTGCCTCGTGGACTGCGACGACTAGTTTTCCTGGTCGCGTGGGACCAGACGTGGCCGCATCGGGGACAGTGAGCGGCGCCGTGGTGACGGTGAACGGCGGGTAGAGGGCGCTGGGCGAGACGGCGGTGACATAGGCTGCGGTGAATCGTAATACGGGCGGCTCGACTGGCTTGGCATGGTTGAGGCGACTGGAGGCGACTGCACGCGATTGCAATAGCGGGCGACGTGACCGGCGCAACCGCACGCAAAGCAGATGGGGCGGTTGTCGGAAGTGCGCCATCGGTTCGCCGGGGTGGGTCCCATCCATGGCCCAAGACGCGGTGGACGGGGCGGCGGCTGATAGGACTGCATGGTGGGCTGCAGTCGTGGCCTAGGAATGACGTCGGCGTACGCAGCCGGCACACTCGCCTGGAAGGCCTGTGGTCTGGCGACGACTTCGGCGTAAGGATGTGGGGCAGACACAGGGATCGCTGGGGGTGGCCTGGCTACAACTTGCGCGTAACTGAGTGGCGCAAGCGCCGGAGGTGGCTGGTGGTATTCCGGCATGACCTCCGCGATTTCCTGTTGAATAGCGCGGCGTAAGGGAGGCAGCAGTGTGGTCGACGGCTGTTCAACATGCTGCGACTGAGGCAAGGTCAGTAGAGAAAGCTGGCGGGCAATTTCCTCGCGTACAAATGACTTGACCTCGGCGAGCAAGCCCGAGTGATCAGAAATGGCCGACAAGCCAGCGAGGTCGGCGTCGCGTGATGGAGGTCGACGGGTCAGCAACCGCTGCCGGCGCAGCTCCTCGTAGCTTTGACAGAGCGTGATCACCTCGGTCACGGTACGAGGGTTCTTGGCGAGCAGCATGGTGAAGGCATCGTCGTCGATGCCTTTCATAACGTGTCGGATCTTGTCAGACTCAGACATGGTTACGTCGGCCTTCTTGCACAAATCGAGGACGTCTTCGATGTAGCTGGTAAACGACTCACCGGTCTGCTGAGCTCGTTCACGTAAACGCTGTTCGGCTTGCAGTTTACGTACGGCAGGTCGGCCAAACACGTTGATGATGGCAGTCTTGAAATCAGACCACGTGAGGAAATCGGTTGCGTGGTTGTTGTACCACAGGCTGGCCACACCCGCGAGGTAGAAAACCAGGTTGCTCAGCTTTCCTGCCTCGTCCCATTTGTTGGGTACGCTCACGCGCTCGTATATCGCGAGCCAGTCCTCCACGTCAGTGCCATCCGCGCCGGTGAATTAGGAGGGTCGCGGATGCGGGGGGAACCGGAGCATGGAGTCGGTACAGGGGGAAGCGTTTGCTGGGCGGCGTCTTGAGGCATGGTAGAGGGCACGGTACGGGATCGAAGCGCCAGGGGCATTGAACGGACCGAAGCTGGTTGGACGGCGCAGCACTCTCCACCAAATTATAAAGGCGTTTATTGACGGCACTAGTCGACGAAGCACAACGGCGACAGTCAAGACAGAGCGCGGACTCTGAGCGCGAGGAGCGTGCTGTCAGAGAAGAGCCGAAGGGGACGACCCACTAGAGAGCGCCCGAGAGGGCAACCCATTACATAGACTTCCAACGCTTCGCTACACGTTGCATATTTACCAGCTGCGTTTCTCTTTCTTTGCCGTCACAACCACACGACAATATTATTTTCCAAATTCTCTCTCACGCTGAGACCTGAAACATGATCCTAAAATTGTACCTTTATTTTGCTCAACGAATGACCAGGAAGCGCTACGTCTTTCGATAATGGTAAGCTAGCAGGACAAGAACCACGTGCCTTATGACTGTTAAAACGCATAGGGCAGCTACTTAAGGTTTGGCCTGTGTATTGTTTATTAGAAACATAACAATCCAGAAGGTAGCTTACGTTGGATGTGTCACAGCAAAATTTTGAGGCTGGATAGGCCGATCACACGCGTATTTGAATGCGTCGTTTTCCAATCAGAGATGTTCTCGCGATCGGAGGCTAGTCGGCGATGAGCCCTTTCTGACACGGCAATCTGCTCTTTTATCGAGATGACTTGTCATGTCACGGTTGATCGTTGCCTGCATATGAACGCATGACCGTGGTTGTTGCCTGCAGCAACTAAAGTATTGCTCTGCTAAGCATGTGGATGAAGGTCCAATTCTCGGAATGGAATAAGGAAACAGGAGGGAGCTTTGCGCAAAGAGAGAAAGAAAACCAATGAGGGTATTGGTCCTGAATTTTATTATTACATTTGTGACGTAAACAGGGTGTTTCAAGAAGTGTACGAAAATCCTCAAAAATAAGGGAAAATATATTTTCACGCTGCCTTCACATTTACTTTTTCAGTGGTGGCAGGCATCTTAAGATGAGTGCATGCATCAATCACGACAGTAATTAGAAATTAACTTATTTAACTTTTTAGTTAATGGAGACAGGCAGTCGGGTCAAATGGGAAAAATGCACCCCTTCCGGTGAAGACTTGTTGCCGCTTTCAGATTTTGCAAAAGCGCCGCTGTCTATTATTAGCGAATAATAAAATGTGAGTGCAACTGCCATACTCTTCCGAGACAGCCAGAATGAGCGAGCGTCCTTGTACCAATCATCGATCGACTTCGCTTCGTGATTGTACGGGTTTCGTTTGCGATTAGGGCACGTATGGGGCACGTACGTTAACAAATGCGGAAGAACGAACAAGATTTCAATCGCCGTCGTGAAGAGCCCCGTCATTCCGGTCTAGCTGCGCTTCGGTTTCGCCGATGAACTTGGTTCAATTTGATTACTCCGAAATACCAGTGGCCGATTTTCCAAAATCTCAAAGCGGCGATGGCCTCTTCTCAGAAAGGACAGCAATTCTCCCATTCGTCCCGACCGCCTGTCTCCGCTAACTAGGAAATTAATCGAATTATTTTATTTGAATATTGCCGTCATTGTTGTATCTAGTCATCTTAAAGGGGCCCTGCAACACTTTTTGAGCAGGGTCAAAAAGCGCTGCCAATCGGTAGTCGAGGCTCCCGAGAACACGCGAACCAAATATTATAGCGAAGCGAGCGGCCTGGAATTTACAATAAATTCTCAGTCAGCTGAAAATCGCTCCCTCTTCTCTCGACAAATGATGTATTAGTCCGCAATATATGACGCGATTGTCGGCAGTTCAACCATTGGCTGATGTTATAATCACGATAACACCCTCATTATTACCTTCGTTGTTGATTTTGAGTTCAATAAGTAGATAATATGTATGTTTATATTGTGTTATGCCGTTAAAACACCAAACAAACATTAATATTAGCACTTCCGGTCTCACCGACAGCTCGTCTGCTCGTAGTTGCGTGGTTGCGTTTTCTTCACCATGCGCAGTGCCGAAATCGTGAATATTTCTCTGCTTTTGACCATCGCCGGTTGCCGTTGAGAGTGGCAGCCGTTCAAGTGTTGCCTCGTCAGCGGGGAAACTGCATCATCGGCACGTTCTCACGACCGACCGAGGCAGCGGTGCAGCATTTCTACGATAACAATGCTGGCGCCGGCTAGTTTAGGATACCTGTGTTCGCTGTATGGCGAGAGTCCCGTTCGCTGTCTGTTCAGTATGTCATCGAGCCGTACCTCGGCGTATCCTCCCCATAGTGTCACCTTCTCGAGAAACCGCGACACAGCAACCAAGCAGACTCGCATTTTCACGGTAGCTGCAGACAGCCGGGGGATGGGTCCGCGCCGGCCCGATGCCCCACGATCCTTTCTTCTAGTCTTTAGTTCTTTGTTGTGAGCCCGCACTCGCTGTGCGCCCGCATTCGAAGAGCAAACAGCATCGAAGTACCGCCACTGGGAGAAGGGTGCACGCAGCTTTGCCGTGTTGAACACGATTCAAGCGCGAGCAGCGCGACGAGGCAGTGTATCGGAGTGTGGGTCGAAACCCATCTCAGCTGTCATTCGTTCCAAACGCGCAAGCAGGTTTGCGTCCATGGTTGGCAGAGCGATGAAAACACTACGGCAGTTCAAGGTGCACACCCAACATTACCAAACCGACTAGCAGTTTTCAAGCACGCGCGATACACGGTGCGATGAGCTTCGCTCGACGACGGCCACGCAAGCCGACCGGAAGTGGCGCCACAGACCACGTGGTTACGCCGAGACCCCAGAGAGAAAAAAATGAAGAAAAAAAATGCCGCCGGTGCTGACGTAACTCTTCGGCGCCTCCTCGCAAATCCTCGCACCTCCGACCTCCCTCCCTTCACGCCCCGCGCAGCTTTCCGCGCGCTCGCGGCGTTCAGTTGAGGGAGAAAGCTGCGGAACGTGATCTCTATAATTTGGTAACACCACTTGGACTTGACGGATTCGAAAAATTTTTGCGGCATATGACTCGTGAACAGTCATACGTCAATAATGAGACTACTCCAATATAACTAAGAAAGGCGTTGCAGGGCCCCTTTAAGATGTCCCCCTCCAGAGAAAAAGTTATTATGAAGACAGCGACCGAATATTTCATTTGCTATTTTTGATAATTTTCGGACGCATTTCTTGAAACACCCTGTATATCAGACCACTCACATTCATCGTTGAGGCCATGCTAACCTGCATAACGTTTCTTTTCTGTTATTACAGACCCCCATTACGTAGCAATAGCCATGATAACAGAAAGCTGCATCGAAATCATCTTCTCAGTTATCCTTCTCATTGGTGTAATAAAGGTAAGCAGCAATCTTTTTTTTCTCTTTTTTTTGTATACAGTCAGGAGACTATAGAAGTGGCCCTTGGGTTCCTAAGCCAAGCATGTGGTTCTAGACGAACAATGTGGCTACGACACACGATCTGCATTGGTTTGGTTGGTTGGTTTTAATGGTGCATAAGCAACTTAGGCAATCATGCACCAAACGCATGGTATAGTTCTCTTAAAATGTCGGAATACCTCGCCGAGTGCTTGTCTAAACAAGGGCCCCGAGGAGACCAACAAGCTAAAAAGACCTCAGTCTTATTCTCAATAGTGAGAAGCTCATCGAGGTGTCCCTGTGTATTTACACGGCGCTGGCAGTGAATTTATAGTTTGTCTAAAATGCCTACTTCTCTTAGGGAGCTAAAAACATGCTAGTTATCAACCAGCGCGTCTTCACGTAAGAGCAACGCAGGATGAACAGGTACATGTTCTCTATAAAATACGGTAAAATGTTTTTTTCTTAGTTCTTCCAGTTTAGTACATGACAGTAAAAATGTGATTCACTGAGAGCTCACCTCCGCATCTCTCACACAGTGGTTTGTCTTCCTTTGCCAGTAAAAAATTGTGCGTGAGGTGTGTGTGTCCAATGCGTAGGCGACATAAAATACTTCTTTGAAACGCTCCTGGTGTGAGCATGACTTCCATTCTTCTATGGTGGGTTTTACAAGGTGGAACTTTTTATTTGCTTTAACTCCCACCTGGGCTGCCATTTGTTTCTGAGTTTTTTGGCGGTCTGATTTCGTGACGTCTTTGTAGGGGATGCTAACATTCTTGATTTCTTTATGTCGTGCTTTCGCTGCACATTCATCTGCCTGCTCATTTCCACGATTTCTACGTGGCTCGGCACCCAGCAAAGCTTTATGTTACGTCCTTGTCTTATAACTCTTATTATGTTGTGTAGGATTTCGCCTATTATTGGTACACTCGCGCTTCTGGACTGAAGTGCTGTTAGTACGCTCAATGAGTCTGTGTAAATTATACTCTTTTTTCTATCACCGTTGACGTTGCGTAGCTCTCTGCGGTAAAGATGGATGCGCAATGGGGTAGCCGAACTGCTCTTTCCAAATGATTGTGTATTACCGCACTTCCAACGTATCGTGCTGATTTGGAACAGTCAGTGTAAAATGCTGTATTTTGAATATTTTGCCTGAAGTGCTAAGAATTCCTGTAATGTATGCTCGCGGGGTGTTTGCTTTTTTTGGAGTTGTGTCAGCGTGAAGTCACACACAGAGGCTACAGTACCAAGGTGGGAGCGCATTGGGTGTGTGTGCGATGTTAGGCAATGTGTCCTGTATATTTAACTCTTGGCACTTCTCTTCAAAGCGAAGAAGGATGGCCTTATTGCTTGGGGTTTGCTGATAAATAGTGTTCTAGATGGGCACTGATTTACTATAGGGTGACAGAGGTGGTTCGGCAGTGAACGAATTTTTAGCACATACGAGTATGTGCATAGTTCTTCTGTCTGCCAATGGTGGCTCATTGGTTTCTACGTACAGACTGTTTAGGGGTGACGTTCTATATGCCCCAGTTGAAAGGCGGAGGCCGAGATTGTGTACCGGATTCAGTCGTTTCAGATATGAGTGTCTCGCTGACCCATATACTATGCTGCCGTAATCTAAAGAGGATCGTACTACTGAACGGTAAACTTGTAGTGGGCTTGCCCTATCTGAACCCCAGTGTTTGCGTGACAGGACTTTCAATATGTTCAGAGATTGGGATGTATTTTTCTTTAGCGCATTTATGTGTGGAGGAAATGTAAGCTTCTTGTCAAAAATTACACCCAGGAACTTGTGTTCATTTTTTACTGGTAATTCAATTTGGGTTGGATGTAAGATAGGGTCTGTCTGTATGCCGCATTTGATAGAGAAAAGAATGGCCACTGTTTTTTTGCACAGAAAAGCGAAAACCATTTCTGTCTGCCCATGTTGCCAATTTATTAATTGTTAACTGTACCTCTCTTTCGCATGTTGATGTATTGCAGGATGTGCTAGCTATCTGGAGGTCGTCAACGTAGAGTGAATACATGATTGACCGGTATTATTTTGCTGATCGAGTTCATTTTCACGAAAAATAGCGTTGTGCTTAAAATGCATCCTTGTGGTGCTCCATTTTCCTGCGTGAATTTTTTCGATAGCGTCGAGCCTAGACGCGCATGAAATGAACGGTTAGATAGGAAGTCTTTGAGAGGGTTCAACATCCTACCACGGATTCCTAGCTCAGCCAGGTCCTGGAGGATTCCGAACCTCCAGGTGGTGTCGTATGCCCTTTCTAGATCAAAGAAGACGGCCAGACAGTTTCGTTTGTGTACAAACGCTTCACGGACAGTATTTTCGAGTCGTACTAGGTGGTCGATTGTGCAGTGTGCTTTTTTAAAACCACACTGATGAATGTCGAGGAGTCTGCAGGAATCTACCACGAATGACAACCTAATATTCATAAAAATCATTATACTGCACTTTCAGACATTACGTTTACCGCTAACGGTCGCAAGATGCATTATTGAAGACATGAAGGGTCACACTTACGAAAATGCTATGTTTTGCTAGTAGAAGAAGTCAAAGATACCATTTTCGTAAGTGTCCCCTTCATTGCTTACTCTACGTGCGCACCGGACCTCCCAGACTGTCCACCCAATTATGTTGCAGGATCCCGAAGTGCGAGCTCGAGAGGCTGCCGCCAAGCGAGCGCAGCAGTAATCAAAGCGGCGTATCGCTTTTATTACTGCTGGGCAAGACCACTGAAGAGTTCACGGTGTAACCATGATTGCTTCAGGAGCTTCGCCCAAGCTCGTCATCATTCACCCGTGGATATGCTGTTTTTTTTTTCTTTTGGCTCCTGCACCTTGTTACCACGCTTCAACTTTTGCAAGAGGCTTTCGCACACACCCGTGATAAGTGTTTAAAACATGAAGACCTTGGCGTTGTCGAACCAGGCAAGGAGGGTGGGTTTGTCTTGATGGCAAAGGGAATATTCGATGAGAGGCGATTCTCAAGAATTTTAAACCGTCAAACGTTTTGCTAAAAAAGCAAAAATCTTTGGCTCTACGCTTGCTAAAGGAATGAAATTTGAAGCACCTTCAAAAAGTAAGCAAGTTTGTAAAAGAAAACCTTGATGTATTTTTCACCGGCAAGATTCACATATCGGAGTGTCGGCTCAGAGCGATCATCTCCGAGAAGGGCACGTGGCAAGCGAAGGTCAGCAGCTATCTGCAACGATGCCTCAGCAAGCTAGACGTACAGGACCCATTCTTCTTGGGCAGTTCGACAAACTTAGTACAAGATCTAGCGCAAGGCAAGTTTACAACCGCCAGGACTGCTTTTTCTTTTGATCTGCAGGACTTATTTTATTCCGTGCCGCAGAGTCATCTCTTTGACGCAGTTCGCGAATACATCGAGGCTTCGGGTGAAGTGGACTTCCAGAGGTATGATGGGATGCGTACTGCTCAATTTTTAGAGTTCTTAATATTTTATTTGTATTCCACCATCGTGTGTTTTAACGGGTCTTATTATGTGCAGAAAAACAGTATCTGCTCAGCTGTTGCCCCGGTTTTGCGCGACATCTTTCTTTCATCCATTGACAAACGCATTCCTGTGCTGGATGTATAACCCTAGGACTAAGAAGAGCATTTTGCCGTATGACAGCGCACATTCCAGTCTAATCAAGAGAGGAATAGCTATGACATGCCTCAATTCAGCTTTAATGAAGTCTTGTGAGCACCGTCTTGTTACAGGATTTAGTAATCAGATTAACAGACTGAAAGACGCTAGATTTCCTCCCCCTGTTATCATGCGTGTGTGCGAAAGCCTCTTACACAAGTTGAAGCGTGGTAACAAGGTGCAGGAGGCAAAATGAAAAAAAGGAGTGCGCACGTAATTCCTTATGTTCACCGGCTCTCGCACAATATAAAGAAGATCGCAGCCAGATTAGTGTGCGCATTGTGTTTACCGCTCCATTCAAAATGGCCAGGATTTGCCCTTTGATGGCGAATAAGTAGCCGGCTGCAGAAGCACGCCACGCGATACGCCGAGTGTCAGCAATGTGGTATACAATATTCCCCTAAGCTACGGTAGGGTTACATCGGCCAAACGGGCCGGTGTTTCAACGATCGTGCAAGGGAGCGCCGCTTGGCGGTCAGCAGCAACATGTGCGGGCACTTGGTGGAGCACTGTAAGTGCTGTGGTTGTGCGCCACACTTCAGCCAAACCACGTTTCTAAGGAGAGCAAGCAGCCGCACTGAAAGGGAGACAGTTGAGGCGTTTCTGATAAAAAGACGCAGGTAGCCAGTCCGTTAGTGCCCATTCACTAGATTTAAGCGACGAAGAAGCGATCTGATAGCCTGTACACATGTAGAGTTTTGATTGTGCGGTGCCCATTTTGCCTCTCACTAGGGTTGGCACGTGTTCATGTGTGCTGGCATATTTTCACAGCTCGCGTTAGGGCGGTTTCCGTCGCATGCCTTGTCTCTGCTCCAGTGGCTCATTATGAACGTTAGTTCTGCCATGTTTCTATTTCTGTTATGAAATTACCTTGTTCGGCAGCCTATATAAATTGGCGTTGTTTCTTATAATAAACAGCTCGAAGTTGGCCCCCGTGTCTGTCAGTTCGTGTGTTCGCTTCGTCGTCGTTCTCTTTGCGCCACACCAGTTTTTCCGCAAATGGTCACTGCTGTGTGCGCTGGCGTGTGTAATGCCAGTCATCTATCGCTTCCGTGGGACCAGCTTCACAAATAGGACTCCACGAGATATGAGAACGCGAGTGAACCTGTATTGGACATCTGACAGTCAATTCACCGAAATAAAGCGTAAACTTCATATGTATATAGAAATAGAAAAATTAAACATTTCATTGTCTTACTTTTGTCTTTCGTTGTCGCATAGACTGCTAAAGCAGTGAAACACCCATGACAATATGTTTCCCGTCTTCTATTCCGTGCTATTTGTTGCTCGCAGCGGAAAAATACACGCGGAAAAAGTATTAAGCCCTGCGGAGAGTGTACGAAGTCATGTGTGGGGATTAACGGATTATTTGAACTGAAGATACAAAGCTGATCCGAATGGAGTAGTTAAGTGGACCGACCGTTCGTCCGGCGAGGTGCATTTCTGGGGACTAACAGTCGCCCGGTAAAATGTAAATGTGAGTACTAAATGTTAGTCCACTAAGGTGATCTGCGGGAACTAACTGCTGCAGTAGAAGGTGTAAATGTGAGGGCTAAATGTTGGTCCACTGAGATGACCTGTGGGGACTAACTTTTGCCTGGTACGATGTAAATGTGTGTTCTAAATGTTAGTCCATTGAGGTGATCTTGGGGACTAACTGTTGCCCGGTAAGGTGTAAATGTGAGTACTAAATGTTAGTTCATTGAGGTGATCTGCGGGGACTAACTGTTGCCGGTGAGGTGTAATGTCAGGACTAAATGCTAATTCATTCAGGTGATCTGTGGGGACTAACTACTGCCTGGTAAGGTGCAAATGTCAGGACTAAACGTTAGTCCATAGAGATGATCTGTGGGGACTAACTCTTAGACCCGGTGCCGGTAGCCCTTAAAGGGATTAGTGGTTGTGGCAGCCCCATTAGTCCCCAAAAGGACGAACCACCCGATTGAAAATATATCCACCATGTGGATTGGTGGATTCCACCATACATCATCATCGTGGATGATTGTGCTGGAATATGGTGGGACATGTTGTATGCTGATGCTGGCGTATGATGGATGTTTGTAAAGAACGCAGCGCAAAACGGTTCTAAAGCGTCAGGGCAATCGTGTCTAGCTGCCACACATAAATAATTGTATATAAACTTTAGCCACTAGGAGTCGAACGTGCCACGGTCGTATCCCCAGTCCAGTACTTTAACACTGTGCCACTCTGACACATGCTTTTGTCCTTGCCAAATGGCTAGTCAACATACTAATAAACCGCTCGGCTTCAGCTTTGTATGTCGCATACTCGAGAAAGAGGCGATCTTCACCTCCTACTACAATTTGCATATTTATTAAACACAAACAAACTGCTGCCGGTAACGAACGGCATGTCGATAGTGGCAACGGCGCTAACTTTAACAATTCACAACGTGTCTCCAAAAAGTATCAAAGGGACCGAGGAGCAGGTACAGTTTACGGGCTGTTACTGCGAAGTTTAATAGCCGTGTCTCACTCTTTCCAAAGGGCGACATGTGCAGAGGTTTTATGTGGACTCTAATCTCATTCGATAAATACGCGCATACAATTGCTTGAGTATTGTGACGTTTTTTTCGCGCAACGCTTCATAATCAAGGGGAACGTGCTTCATAATTACGGGATTAGTGTAGGTGCCTGTTTGTAATTGCCGCAATTGAACGGACTGGACCCCCGGCATAAAACACTTTCGTGTTAAGAGAGCAAGAACGGCCATGTATAGTACAGTATAGCAAGGGCTTGCAAACAGAGAGGTGAGAGGGCCTAGACAAGCCAGGACCAGCTTCTGCTGTGCATTGCGTGACTTAGAGCATGCTGCGCTATTTTCCTTCTTCATTTCTTTATTCTTTACAATGCTGATACTGCGTTTTACAATGCTGGTACTGCGTTTCTGACCTCAAGTTTACGACTTACGGTGTGGTCACTGCTTAGTGCATGACAGAACAATTTCCCGTACACTTCCTTAACATAGTCACCTTTGCCTATTATAACAACGCACCACCTTTGTCGGCAGGCTTTATTGCGATGATATGCCTGCAGCTCAGATCACCTAGTGCCTTCTTTTTCTAAAGAGAAAAACTGAGGCGAAATGGCCCCGTTCTTTGCACGTTTGAAGAATAACGCTCTGTACGGCCAGCGAAAAGCGTTCGGTAGTGACATCCTCACTAACGGGCAGTCTTCTAACAACGAGAGAACTTGCACAGCCGAGAGACGTCTCAGCAGTATAGTCGCAGGACACCGCCGCGATTGCCAATTATAGCTGCTATTACCTGCTGATTAGCAGCAATGCAAATAAACTAATCTAAGTAAAATAGAAAGGCAGTTCTGTGTCAAAGTAACTATAGAAGCCCGATACAAGCAGTACCCTGATAGCTATGGCAATACAGCATGAAGTATCGTCAACTTAGCTGTTAAGGCAATTGAAATTCATTACCTATAAGAGAGCCTTAAAGAGCTCGTTGAGACGCCCATGAGGAAAACTTAGCACTTGGTATTACAATGCTTGTCGAATCTCCTTCCTAAGAACTTGGAGATGACGCCTAAGAATTTCCGCTATTATAATGCAATGTCAGTTTCGCGGTTTTACTAAGTAGTGAGGAAAATTTTGATACCGTACACTACAGGCGCATCAAAATTAATATATATATTTGTCCTCTAGATCACCTTGACATAACAGTAAACCCAACTCAAATGTCAATATATAAACAGCAGAAGAAATGACGCCGACAGTTAAAAGTAAGAATAAAGCAGAGAGCTTATTATTGTTGCACGATACAAAAGACAGGTTGACAGGGAAAAACAATAGGGAGATTTAAGCAATGTACGGGATGCAAAGCAATGAGAGTTAAGTAAGCATTTGTACTGTTAAGCGTTTATTTGACGGCACTCAGCGACAATACGCAGTGGCGACAGTCAAGACAAAGCACAGACTCTCAGCACGAGCGGCCTCCTTTCAGGGGAAGCCAGAGAGAACGAACCACTAGAACGCGCTGGAAACCCATTATTCAGTTTCAAGGCTTTGCTACAATTACCCCGGGTACGGAAAGGGAGCCGCCCAGCGACCTAACATCTTGTCACTATGAACGGGTCATAGTAGGCCTGGAGGCGCTCCACGTTGACAATTTCGCGCCCTCGACAGCGCATGTCCGAAGATCGTTCGATGGGCTCGACCATGTAGTTGACCGGGGATGTGCGCTCGACGACAAGGTAGACCGCAGAAGCCTTCGTATTTCTGCGGTAGTTTTGAAGAGAGTCCAGTTGCAGTGGTAGGGACCAAGAGCCATACGAGCACTCCAGGGAGGAATGTGGACTCAGAAGTGGTGGCGCCAACACGAATGCTCTTCTGTCGCTGTTGTTCATGCGTTGTAAAGGTCTTGGCAAGATCGCGACACTCTTCAGCAAGCCTGGCTGTGTCAGAAATAGGCGCACACTGAGATGGATCCGACTTGTGTGGAAGTACCGTGTCGTTGGTGTGCGACGGGTGCCTTCCGTACCATAAGAAGAATGGTGAAAAACCAGTATTGCTCTGAGGGGCGGTATTATAGGCGTAGGTGACGAAAGGCGGAATGGCATCGAAATTTGTGTGATCGGCGGCAACGTACATTGAGAGCATGTCGCCGAGCGTGCGGGTAAAGCATTCGGTTTGGCCATTCTTGGTAAGCAGTAGTTTGTGGTGGGTGGTAAGCAGTAGTCTTGCGGTGAACAGCATGGCACTCTTTGAGAATGGCTTCGACGACTTCCGACAAGAAGACACGGCCTCGATCGCTGAGAAGCTCCTGAGGTGGACCGTGACTCAGAACGAATCGGTGTAGAAGGAAGCAGGGAACATCGCACGCTGTAGCCGCTGGCAGGGCGGCGGTTTTGGCGTATCGCATGAGATGGTCAACAGCGACGATCGCTTAGCGGTTACCAGCCGACGCCTGAGGAAGTGGTCCATACAAATCAATGCCGACGCTCCCAAATGGATGGTTCGGGCAAGGTAATGGTTGTAGACCGGCTGGCGACACGTGCGCTGAAGGTTTTCGGCGTTAGCAATCCAGGCAGCAGCGAACGAACTTCTGCACGTAGTGGTGCATCCCTCGCCAGAAGTATCATTTTCGAATGCGGTGGTCAGTTTTGGATACCCTAAAGTGCGCGCACTGCGGATCAAAGTGGAAGGATTTCTATATTTCAGAACGCAGACTGTGGGGTATTACTAGTAGCCACTGACGGCCATCAGCGTTGTGATTGCGTCGGTACAGTAGATCGTCACTGTGCTGCGGGTGAGCAAAGGCCAGGAGAGAGAACTGCCGTGCACTTTCCTCGCGCACGAAGGGCTTTACTTCTGCGAGCAACGCGGCCTGGTCAGATATGGCTGCCAAACCAGCGAACCCTGCGTCGTGTGATGGAGAGCAACGGGTCGTAGAACGCTGCCGGCGGAGCTCCTTGTAACTCTGGCTCAGCGTTATGACCTCGGCCACTGTGCAAGGGTTTTCGGCGAGCAGCATGATGAAGGCATCGTCATCAATGCATTTCATAACGCTACGGATCTTGTCAGACTCACACGTGGTGCCGTTGGCTTTCTTACACAAGTCGAGCACATCTTCGATGAGAGGAGGAGGAGGAGAAGAAGAAAAACGGAAGGACAGGGAGGATAGCCAGTTCTCAGACCGGCTGGCTACCCTGTGCTGGGTAAAGGGGAAGGCGGAATGAAAGATGGTAGAAAAGAGATATTACAAAAATGAAAAAAGAACAATAATACGCTAAACGACACTGCTCAAAGTCTGTCTCTGAGACTAGTTGTGCGCAAAAAGCGCAACAACGGTTTCAAAGCTTTCCGTGCCGAGGACGGTTTCGGCTAGTGTCCTCAGGTCTTTTTCTCCGACAATGGACGATTGTCAAGTCAACTTTGGACAGTTCTTCTGTTGGTGCACTGAAGCGAGGACACCCACAGAGAAGATGGGCGATTGTCTCCTCGCAGCTACAGCTATCACATGTCGAGCTGCTGGTCATTCAAATTTGAAATGAGTAGGCCTTCGTGAAGGCCACCCCGAGCCATAGGCGGCACAGGAGCGTCTCCTCAGCTCTAGTTATTCCCGACGGAAGACGGAGCAGTAGATTTGGGTCCAAGTTGGGAAGACGGGCGTTGGTAAATTCCATCGAGTTCCACTATGCCAGTGTCAGTTCACGTGCAAGTGAACTAAGCCTTGTTGCGACGTCCGTTCTTGACAGCGGTATAGCTGCACAATGGAGAGCATCATGGGCAGATCGGGCGGCTTCATCAGCACGGTCATTTCCGTAGATACCGCAATGGCCTAGTATCCACTGATAGGTTATGCTGTGCTGCTTCTCAATGGCGCGGTGAGGAAGCAGTCTTATGTCAGCGACTGTTCATTTGGTCCATGACAATATGGTGACATAATCCACTGGAGGGCTGCTTTGGAGTCGAAGAAGACTGACCACGCCTGTGACGGTTCCTCAACTACGAACTCTAGAGCAGCACGGATGGCGGTGAGTTCTGCAGCCGTCGATGATGTCAAATGCGATGTCTTGAACTTTATGGTAACAAATTTCTCGGGTATGACCACTCCCCCTGCTGAGCTTGTAGACGAAACTGAACCATCCGTGTAAATGTGAAGGCGTCCACTGTGTTTTTCATGCAGGAGTGGCTTGTTGTAGGGCCATATATGACGACTGTTTTTTCTTTTGTAAACCGGGAATGGTTATCAGGGCTTCCAGTGGATGTAAACACCACAACGGCAACGGCGGTCTTGCTGCGTGCCTGAAGTTTGCGGGAATCACTGCGCGATGCGAAGCGATAATACCGCTGAACGCAGAGTGTGGCCAAGCAGCTGGAAGTGAGGCGAGGTGGTGTGATGAAATCAGGGCGGCGTGTCTTATGTGCATTCTTAAAGCATCGACGCGAATGTATGTTGTGATGGGGTCATCACGAGCGATGACGACAGTCGCTGCTGACGAACTGAATCGACTGGAGGACGCGTACGTTTGTTCTTCGGGTCCTGCCCAGTATAGGAAAGCTGCAGCGCATGAAGCCGAGGAAAAGCGCCGTATACAGTTGAAGCATCGCTCACACAGATGCACCCCACGATTTTCCCGCAAGAAACCTTAGGACGCGTGTGATCATGGCGAGTTTCTTTTTCATGTAGGCGATGTGGGGGCTTTAGGACAAGTCGCGATCTATGATTACTCCCAGGAAACGGTGGGTCTTCTCATAGCTGATAGTGCACCCATTGATTGTGATGACGTATGGGGTCATTACCTTGCACGTAAACACAAGCAGTGAGCATTTCTTAGACGACAGCTCCAGTCCCAGTCCTTGGAGGTAGTTTGCCGTCAGTGTAGCCACTCGCTGAAGACTGGCTCGTACGCGTAGACGCGTGACCCCTGACGCCCAGATGCAGGTGTCGTCTGCGTATATTGACAGATACACAGACCGCGGAAGAACGTCAACAAGACCGATGAGCGCAAGGTTAAAGAGTATGGGGCTCAGGACTCCACCTTGAGGTACGCCGCGAGAAGTACAATGTTGCGTTGTTGTACCATATTCTGTCTGAACAAAAAAGGTTCTGTCTTTCAGATAGCTGTAAATCCAATGAATACGCGGCCCCCCAATCCAATGTTACCCAAGGCGTCCAGGAAGGCTTCATGCAATACACTATCATATGCGCCTTTAACGTCCAAGAACATTGCCGCAGATAATCTCTTTAGGCTCTTTTGTTGTACACACGTGACGAGGTCAATGACATTGTCTATAGAAGACCGTCCACGCCTAAAGCCGGTCATAGCATCAGGGTATATCTCGTTATGCTCCAGGTACCACTCTATATACGGAGTATCACTCTCTCCTACACCTTTCCAAAACAGCTGGCAAGCGCGATGGGGCGATAGGAGGCCAAGTTCAAAGGAGATTTACCTGGTTTGAGCAGGGGGACGAGGCGGCTGGACTTCCGCGAAGGAGGAACCGATCCGTTACACCACGAGTCGATGTATACAGCTAGGAGGCCACGCCGAACTGCTTGTCCGAGGTTACAAAGGGTCATGTAGGTGACACCATCAGGTCCCGGTGATGACGAACGCTTGCGTGCTGCCAAAGCTGCCTGAAGCTCCTCTGCAGAGTACACGTTGTCCATCCGGGAGTCTCTGGACATCGGCGCGTTTCCTAGGTCACTCAGGGTGAACCCGAACCCCTTACTGACAACTCTGGTGCAGAAGTCTTCTGCTACATCAATTTCGCGTCGATTTTGGTGGAGAGCGAGGCATTTGAAAGGGACATGCTGTTGTGGCAATGTTCGTAGGTCGCGGACGATTCTCCATATTTGCGAGAAGGGTTTGTGGGGATCAGGCGACTCGCGTAACGATTTTCACCTTAGCGACTGGAATGCGTTGATTCGACGCTGAAACTTCTCGCCTCCCTCAAGTCACAGATGGATTTTGTGAGTCGATATCGTCGTTCGGCACGACGACGGATTGCTCGGAGCCGCTCCGATTCCACTTCGTATTCGCAAAACTGCGATGAAGGTGTGGAATTATATGAAGCGTCTTGAGTAGCCGCTTTGATCATACCTTCTAAGCTTTCAAGAAAAGCTTCTTGGTTTTCCTCGCACCGCTTCTCTGTGGATGACCTGTATTTTGACCAATCGATGCGTGAAGGGACGGTGATCTGCGACTTGCTTAGGCCCTTGATCTTAGTATAGGTGGGGAAGTGGTCACTCCCATGGGTTTCATTGTCCGCAAACCACTGTACCTTGTCACTTAGGCTACGTGACACAAACATTAGGTCGAGACAGCTGCTATATGTCAGACCCCGTAAAAACGTAGGACTGCCGTCGTTTAAACAGTATAGTTCATGGTCAGACGCGAAGGAGGATACATGTCATCCCCTACGATCTGTCTTCAGGCTTCCCCACAGTGGATGATGAGCGTTGAAATCGCCTGTAATAATTCACGGTCTAGCTGTTGCCGATATAATAGCACTTAATCTTGCAGTGTCAAAGCGGCCTGAAGGTGAAATATATAAACCTACTAGTGTGAATGTCAAGTTATTGCGTTTAACAGTCAGGCACACGTATTAGTTGCTGTCATCAGGTGGTCCTGGATGCTCAATATAGGTGAGCTCGCACCTGATAAAAACGGCGACTTTACTACTGTCGTTGCAGGTAGCAGACTTCAAAGCTTCGTATTTAGACAATTGTATCGCACTGTGAAGGCGTGGCTCACAAATGACGATAATCGGAAACTGATTCTTAAACAGAAATGGCCGAATATCCGAAATTCGGGGTTTAAAGCCTCGGGCATTCCACTGAAAAATTGACGCCTCTTTCACTTCTTTACAGAAGGGCTGCAGAGGAGGAGCCATGATGCTTCTCCAGACTTGACAGCACGGGGTTTAGAGCATCCAATATTTCAAGTGCACTACGAGCAACCGGAGTGAGAATATTATTTAGGAGTACTGGAGTGGTGTTCATTAGGGTTTTCACCATGGCTATTACTTCTTTATCTTCATTGTCGCCACCTACTCGTTCCGAAGTAACCTTCAACGAACGATGCTGAGGCTCAGCTGGCGGATTTATCGATGGCAGCGCTGGCCACGCATCCAGTGGGCCGTTGCTTCTTGTGTCGTTCTTAGGGTGCTTATTGCTTGCACCTATTGGCGCTGGTTGTGGTAGGTGCGCGGTCTGTGGAGCCCGTGCATCTTTGGCCTCGGCAGCAGGTTTTCTAGAAGTTCTCCTGCAACGACAACGCCGACGTCGCACCTTAGCAGCAGTCTCCCTGAGGGTGGAGCCGTCCCTGACCATCTGCCTCAGCACGTGCATCTATTTCTTCATCTTTGGGCACGCCTTTGACGTCGCATCGTGAGGGCCGTGACAATTGCTCCACTTACGATGTTCTGCATGGCAGGCTTCTCTGCTGTGCGACTCTGAGCATCGCGAGCACACAGCATAATTTGTGCAAACGGCGCTGACGTGTCCAATCTTACAGCATTTCCGACGCTGAAGAGGTATTGGTACGAACGGCCGTGCTGCATGTCGAAAATGACCAACTCTGACTTGGGATGGAGGACTGTCACCCTTGCAAACAAGTTTTACGCATCGCAAATTCCCAAGACGACGGGCTTGTAAGACGATAAGTCCTTCTGTCACCGGCTTGATGAGAATGGGAAAGTCACTTTCGCTGACCGAAGTGTCGACATCGTAAACACCTGCCGTAGGGTCCTTGCCGTCTGGTATGTAAAAACGTACGTTGATGTTCCCCAGCACACTGACTTTGCTCAATACGTCCAGAGCAGTACGTTGCGTAACGTCTATCGTCAGAACATTCTTGCGACCATTGTTTCTCACATCTGTTATTTGTCCCGGAACGAGTGCCTCAAGAGACATAGATGTGGCTTAACGATTAAGCCGGTTCATGCTTTCAGCAGCATTCAGCGGAACAAACAAAATAGTGTGAACCGGTGACTCTTGCGTATTCATGGTAGCCTTACTTTTTGAAGGAGATGTCGTAACTAGCCTTCTTTTCGCTTTACGCCTTGTCACGGGCACGAAGTCGCTTTCATCCGAGCTCTCATCGCTGGTTGTAGAGTACTCGTATATCAACGTGTCCTCACTGTCGGCGTCGCTCGGGTGGCTGGAGCGCTTTCTTGGAGCGGCCACAGACGACGTGGAAGGTAAGGGTGGAGGCCCAGGTGATTCCACGTCCATTGTCGCCGGCACAAGAGCGGCTTCTTGTGCAAAAACAAAATAAAAACCGGGAAAATCGCAGACTGAAACCAGCGTTCCACACAGGGATCACTTCGTCCAAAACTTCGATATAACTTGCAAAACAGTCACCGGCCTGCTGAGCTTGTTCGCGTAAGCACTATTCTGCTTGCAGCTTACGAACTGCAAGGCGGCCAAAAACGTTGATAACGGTGGTCTTGAAATGGGATCAAGTCGAAAGATCAGACGCGTGGCTGTTGTACAAGCTTGCCACTCTCGCGAGGTAGAATACCAAGTTGCTCAATTTGCCTGCTTTAAGCTGATAAGAACATATACTACACCACCGTACTTCACGAGCGCCTGTGAACTAACAGCGCGAGTTCGTGTTGTGTAGTTTCACGCTGTTCATCCATCTCTTTCTTACTCTTCTTCTTTCTTCTCTACCTTTTCCTTTCTATTATTCCCCCTCTCCCCCACCCCAAGTGTAGGGTAGCCAACCGAGCCAAAGCTTGGTTAACCTCCCTGCCTTACCTCTTCGTTACTTCTTCGTTACTCTCTCTCATCTTGCCTGCTTTGTCCCATTTATTGGGTACGCTCACGCGCTCGTTAATTGCGAGCCAGTTCTCCACGTCGGTGACATCGGCGCCAGTGAAGATAGGTGGATCGCGGATACGAGGGACACCAGGACATGTGGTAGGTGTGGGAGGAAGCGCTTGCAGGGGGTCGCCTTGAGGCATGATAGATGGCAGCGTACGATCTCGAAGCCCTAGGGGCATTGAATGGGAGCACAGCACTGTCCACCAATTTGTCAAGGTGTTTCTTTGAAGGTTCTCAGCGACAATACGCAGTGGCGACAGTCAAGGCAAAGCGCGGACTCTCAGCGCGAGTGGCGTCCTTTCAGTAGAAGCCAAAGAGGACGGCCCACTAGAAGGCGCTGGAGAGCGCAACCCATTATTCAGTTCCAAGGCTTCGCTACAGTACCAACGATGAAATAGTAATTTTAAACCTCTTTGAATAAAGATAGCAGAAAAAAGCTACGGTACGCCAACATATTTTCTATTAGCAAAATGCTTGTTTTAGGTCCAGCATCGCTACCGCTTGTGCTGTAGTTGTTAGAATCCTATTCGCATGTAAGCCAAAGTTACATCCACGATATCCTTCAAACCGCTGATGTCTGAAAGCCAGGAGGTGCAAAGCAACCCCATTTCTGCCTTCTTCACATTTCGTAACGAAGCACCACGCGAGATAACCTTCGATAACAACACTATAGCGGCATCAGAACTTGCGCGATAGACGCCACGTGCATAGGCGCCACGTTCACAAGCGGTAGCGATGCTGGACCTAAAACAAGCATTTAGCTAATAAATAATATGTTGGCGAACCTTAGCTTTTTTTCTGCTATCTTTATTCAAAGAGGTATAAAATTAGTGGAGTACGTGGCATCGGACAGTGGCTAAGAGTAAGTGTCACGACGCTGCAACAACTAAAAGGGAAAAATCGAGAAAATAAAAGGTTGGTTGGGCGTAGACCTTCCCACGCTTTTTAAGAGCTGGCTCGCCAGGTTCTTAAACTGGGGCAAAGTCCCGCGCCGTAAGCGTAACCTTAGTTCCAGAGGCGACCGCTACAGGTGCAGCTCGCACGAAAGAGAAGTCTTCTTCCTCTTGTTCTTCGAGCGCCTTGATGATGACAATAACGCAGGCAAAACCACATATAGCATAGCCAACTGTAGCATGCGCACGCTCGCACGAAAGAGAAGTCGTCTTCCTCTTGTTCTTCGAGCGCCTTGAAGATGGCATTAACGCAGGCAAAACAACATATAGCATAGCCAACTGTAGCACGCGCACGCTCGCGCGAAAGAGACGTCCTTTTCCTCTTGTTCTTCGGGCGCCTTGATGATGACATTAACGCAGGCAAAACCACATATACCATAGCCAACTGTAGCATGCGCACGATCGCGCGAAAGAGAAGTCTTCTTCCTCTTCTTCTTCGAGAGCCTTAATAATAATATCTGGCGTTTTACGTCCAAAAACCACGATATGATTACGAGAGACGCCGTAGTGGAGGGCTCCGGAAATTTCGACAATCTGGTTTTCTTTAACATGCATCTAAATCTAAGTACACGGGCCTCTACCATTTCGCCTCCATCGAAATGCGACCAACGCGGCCGGGATCGAACCGCGACCATCGGGTCAGTAGCCGAGCACCGTAACCGCTATACCACCACTGCGGACCTTCGAGAGCCTTGATGATGATAATAACTCAGGCAAAACCCGATTATCTCCGAGCCAGCTCCTCAATCATCATTCACTTCGTGGATATGGCGTGATTTGTTTATGCGCGGAACACTTTAGGTGCACGGCTTGTCGTCCATCCATGCAAATTATGTGGCGCGACCACGCTCACAGTAAGGCACTCCGTACATGCCATAACAAGGCTAGCAATGCTTAAAACTGGGTTAAAAAGAACGAGCAGAGTCTAAAATATTATATTTAACAGAAATAACCGAGAAGTAGTAGCAATAATTACCTGAAATTAGCTAAAAACGTTTCCGAAACCTGCGGCTGACTCAGGGGCCGCTCAAGAGAGGGCGCCACCACCGAGCCGAGGAAGCGAATGCCCCTCCCCTTGCTCATCACCGGCGCTGCGTCGCTACATCTGATGGGGGAAACAACTGCATGAAACTCGCTGCAGACGACGCGTATCTCAACTGCCGTAACAAGCTGGAAGTCGATACAGCGCAGGAAAAAGTAGCGCACATGTCGCACACCGAGTTTCTAATCTCAATAACCATCTTCTACACGTGCCGGGTAAACTCTGCATGGTTACCTCAAACATTGGTGTCATCGGCGCTTTGGTAAACGGAACAGTGGGACCTCTTCGAACGGGAATCGCTGGGTGGCCGTGATACGCACTTCCTCAGGTTTCATAGTAGTGGAGCTGCCATAAGTTTAAAACAGCGAAGCTGTTTAAGGCTGCCGTAATTCGTGCGGTCTATCCTGTGTGGCCTGCCCTCCGTGGCCTATCAGGTATGAGCCACAGAAACTGGGTAAATCCCAGTACTTACCACTGGTCTACTAAAAAGGAAGAAGACGACAGTTAGCCCAGCAAACGGATTCATATCTGAGGGTACTTTTGGCGCATATCGAACGAGGACACATAACACAAAAGAACAGGACGGCGCCCGTCCTGTTCTTTCGTGTTATGTGTCCTCGTTCAATTGGCGCCAAAAGTATCCTCAGTTATGAACCAGTACGAACTAGCTCAAACCAGAATTTTGCTAAAGCGAAAGGTTATGTGCCACAGATAATTTGTGCGGCCAATCACAAAACTGTCATCCTCATAAAAGGGTATGTGCCACAGAAAAATCCCACTGCTCACCACTGGTTCAATAAAAAGGAAGGCGGCAATAGTTAGCCCAACACTAGGGAAGGGGAAAGGCAACGGCGGCTGCGAGAAGACCCCGATGCGATGGAAGGCCTACGCCGACGACGACGTGCCCGTAGATCTATGAGAGGTGCGAACGCTTGGTTTCAGCGCGAGTTTCTCTCTCTGCAGTTTGTACATCCGTTTCGTGTCTGTGACTGTGTGTGGTTTAACTCGAACCTCTCTGCGCTGAGAATCAACGTAGAAATAATCTACGATCACCTAGTGAAGGCCTAGCTAGAAGCAACCTAGAAACAACCCTCATCCCCTAGCCAAGGCCTAGAAACAACCTTGAAGCAACCAGATTAGTCTTCAGAATTGTCCAGTTTCGCTCTTCAAGCCTTTCGCAGCTTAGTGCTTATCGCAAGCTTCGTCATTTTTTTTGTCGAGACGACGCGAGTGCCATCACGTGGCTGTGATCCACCAACAGGAACTCGCCGACCTCTATGCCAGCCCTCACTGGAGGACTCTGGCAAAAAGATAAATGTATGTCACTGCTCTTAGTTTTATTCGGCTGGCATAGTAGCAACATGCCTCACGAGCTCGCCGATGAGCTCGCCTCAACACCCCCATATATAGCAGCAGGATCACCTTAAGAAGCGGAGTTTAGCCAACTATTAATGTTTCGAAAGGTGTAGTTGCAATCGCAGTGCCTTGTATCTTAAGATAAACCAATCCATTATTTCATGTACCGGAAACTCAGATACTCGTACACGTCTTGCGAGACGTATCACGATACAGATACGAGATACCCAAAATGTATCTGATCCAGCATCTAATGATACATGTGCCTTCGATACTTCCCAGCACGGTGGTGGCGGAGTCTTGTGCATATTGCTTCGCAGTGTTGTTTGACGTCTGTGCTTTGTTTATCAGGACAATTTCCCGAAGTCTTACGTTTCTTGCAAAGTTATCTAGGTCTTTAATCGGTTCAAGTTCACTAAAGCCACCAGTGGCTGCGCAAAAGTTTAAAGCTTTTGAAGAGCACCTATGAGCTGCAGAAAGTCGAACACTGGATAGATTTACAACGTTCCCAGCTTCTGCGTCGCTGTTCGAAGATTATGTTTGTACGAGAGGAGCTTTAGGTTCGAATGCCAGTCAGTTGTCGTGACGTCGAAACCTTGTGACGAACTAATTTGTTTGCCGTGAGTTTCGAAAGTGCTGATGATAACAGCGAAGATGTTCTAGCTCGGCGTAAAATGCCTGTCGTGACCCAAAACTCTCATCATCACGAACGCTCTCTTCATCCTCTTCTTCATGTTCAGCGCTTTTTTTGTTACTTTTGTTACTGTGTGGCGGGGATATTGAAATTAACCCAAGGCCAACTGATGTGCAATTTTCTAAGCTTCTCGATGGACAAAGTAAAATGATGTCAAAGTTAAATTCTATCGAAGAAAAACAGAACCAACTCGCCCTAGATGTCACCGACTTGAAGGCTCGTATTCTTTCATTGGAAGCTAAAATTGGCAAAGTCGATGACGTACGCGAGACCGTTGCAAAAATGGCAGACCAGCAGCATGATGACCATGCGGCATTGACGGCTGTTACCCAAAAAATATTGATGATGTCGATAACAGGCAAAGAAGGATTAATCTGGTATTTCGCGGCATAGACGATTCATCCGCGAACGAGACTGCCGCCAAATCTGAAGAACTTGTAGAACTGTGCAAAAGTAGGCTTGGTGTCACAGGCCTGAGTATTGAACGTGCGCATCGCATAGGGACATACACGGCATGAAAACCACGTCCAGTCATAGTAAAATTCACTTCCTATAAATACCGCCAATGTGTGATCACCAACGCCTACAAACTCAAAGGCACCAGTTACTGAATATCTGAAGATTTTTCACACTCAATCAGGGAAAAAACAAAAAAGCTATGGGACTATGCGAAATTGCACAAGCAGGAAGGCGAGAAGGCGGTTTTGAAGTATGATACGCTTCATCTACGGGGGGCGCTTTCAACTCTATAATTCAACGGGAGAGGTAGTTCAGCTGTGACATTACTATAAGCGTACAACAAGGCTTCCTTTAAGGGTTCTATAATTAAATTGCAGGAGCATAAAGAATGAGACAGAGAATTTTCAATGCCTACTGCGTACTCAGGCCACGATTCCAAAATCTTCCCGGCAACCTACCACTGCTTTCGACGCGATAGAAATTCTCATGGTGGAGGTGTCTTCATTCTTGTAAAGTATAGTATACCTTGCGTTCATTTGCAGTGCACACTTCTTGATGTCGAGGCAGTTTTTTGTAGAATGCGGCTGGAAAAGGAGAAAAGCCTGGTGATTGGCTCCTACAATCACCCACCAAGTGCGTCTTATAGCAGTTTATCAAGCTGTCTGGCTTTCTAGAGTGCTTAAAGAACGACCGTGTCTTGGTCGGAGGTGATTTTAACCTACCGGAAATCGACTAATCATGCGAAATTCGCAGGAACACCGTTACTGGTTGTTTGTACACCTCCTTTTTTGACCTAATGGACACTCATGCATTTCATCAATGCGTCCGTAGTGCACCGCGTAGTGATGGTACTGGCCATTTCTTGGACTTGCTGTTGTGTAATGGGTCTGGTATTGTATCTGACGTTCATGCTTTACCTGGTTTGAGCGACCACAACATGGTCGTAGCTGATGTTTGTGTTAAAAATGCACCTGTGGTGAAAGAACCGCCGAGAAAAGTGCTGTTGTATTGTAAAGCTGATTGTCGTTCAATAAATCAGTCGTTAGATTCGTACTTCCCCACATTTGATACATTAGCGGATGATTTGGGCGTTGAGCAGTCGTGGGGGAACCTTAAAGAAAAGTTTTTCTATCTTCGAGACAAGTTCGTTCCGACGCGGATGCTTTCATCCAAACGTGAAAAGGATACGCCGTGGTTTAACCAGCAACTGCACATCATGCTGCGCAGGGTGCGGAGGGTATATTTAAAGTACAAAAAGCCGGCAGATCCCACGCATTGTGCGAATCGATGTAATGCGAAGCAGCCAGCAAAGAGCTGCATACATCGTCTTGTATGTCATTGAGGAAAATGCACGTCATGGTTTTCATGTTAACTCGTGTTATTTATGTTCGTTACACAGTCACGTCGCGCAATACCAATTTCAGGATAGATCAAGCTAGCGAAACGGCCGCCAGCGCCCCATGAGCGTGGCACGTAAGTCATGCCGTACATGACATGCGCGTCATGATGTTCATATTAACTCGTGTTTTTATGTTCGTCACACAGTCACGTCGCGCAATACCAATTTCGGGGTAGATCAAGCTAGCGAAACGGCCGCCAGCGCCTCATGAGCGTGGCACGTAAGTCTTGGTGAACATGACATGCATGTCATGATTTTCATGTCAACTCGTGGTATTTATGTTCGTTACACAGTCACGTCGCAAGATACCAATTTTGGTGTATATAAAGCTAGCGAAACGGCCGCCAGCGCACCATGAGCGTGGCACGTAAGTCACGCTGTACATGACATGCGTGTCATGATTTTCATGTTAACTCGCGTGTTATTTATGTTCGTCACACAGTCATGTCACGCAATACCAATTTCGGCGTAGATCAAGCTAGCGAAACGGCCGCCAGCGCACCATGAGCGTGGCACGTAAGTCATGCTGTACATGACATGCGTGTCATGATTTTCATGTTAACTCGTGTTATTTATGTTTGTCACACAGTCACATCGCAAGGTACCAATTTCGGTGTATATCAAGCTAGCGAAACGGCCGCCTGCGCACCATGAGCGTGGCATGTAAATCATGCTGTACATGACATGCGTGTGATGATTTTCATGTTGTGACTTGTCATTTATGTTCGTCATACAGTCATGTTACGCCATACCAATTTTGGTGTACATTCGATTAACCAAGCGACCAGGAGAGCACAAAGTCGTAGGCGGTTATATAGATAGATAGATAGATAGATAGATAGATAGATAGATAGATAGATAGATAGATAGATAGATAGATAGATAGATAGATAGATAGATAGATAGATAGATAGATAGATAGATAGATAGATAGATAGATAGATAGATAGATAGATAGATAGATAGATACGCTCAAAGTCGCAGAAGTTCGCTAAGAAATGCTTCGCATTTAATAAGAAGCAAGGCAGCATGCAAATTAGGTTTCCTACGTCGAAATTTTGGACAATTACGAGGGGCGTTCAATAAAGATTTCCCCTGACCCACTTCCTGGGGACGGAGAGCAACGAAACTTTGCAGATTTATTATTCCTTCTCTACATAGGTGACACCCCGGGACACACACTTCTCCCATCTTTTTGTGCAACTGTAAACACCTCGCTTGTAGAAGGCTATAGGTTGTTGCAAAAGCCATGTTGTAACTTCAAAATGAGAGCCTCATCATCTGGAAAATGCTTGCTCTTCAAATATAACTTCAATGTTGGAACGAGGTGGAAGTCCGATGGTGCGAGGTCGGGTGAATAAGGGGAATGCGGTAGAATTTCAAAGCCGCAGGAGCATGCTTCCGTCTGGGTAACATGTGAGTTGTGAACTGGGGTATTGTCTCACAGAAGGCGGACGCCTTTGGTGAGTATACCACGTCTCTTGTTTTTGGTGGTCTCTCGCAATTTCCACAGCAGTGAAGCATAGTATACCCCAGTAATCGTGGCACCCTTTGCTAGAAAATCCATCAAGACTACTCCGTGCTGGTCCCAAAAGACTGTGAGCATGACCTTGCCCGCCGAGGGCTGGGTGCGTGCCTTCTTTGGAGGTGGTGAGTCCAAGTGCTTCCATTGCATCGACTGGACATTAGTCTCCGGATCATAGTGATGGACCCAGCATTCACCCTGTGCAATCAGTCTGTTGAAAACGTCCTGCTGGTTTCCATGGCACATGGTCAAAGAGCCTGGGAGTATTCGACTCGTTCCTGCTTTTGGAAAGGTGTGAGCAGCCGGCGAACCCAGCAGTCGGATACCTTACGCATATGAAGATGGTCCTGAATGATTTTTTTCCATGGACCCCACACTAATCTTGACATGTTTGGCTAGGTCTCGAACGCTAACGCGGCGATTTTCCAAAATGGCGGCCTCTGCTTGCTGGAGGGTGTGTTCATCGACAGCACGGTGGGGTCGCCCTGCAATCGGAGCCGCTTCCACGGAAATCAGACCGTATTTGAATTGGCGATGCCAGTTATTCGCTACATCATATAATGGGGAATCCTCCCCATAAACCTCTTTTATCTCATCGAACGTCTCTCTTGGAGTGCGGCCTTTCAAGTACGGGAACTTGACGGCTGCTCTGTATTCCGCTGCATCCATTATCACACCTCACACCACTTCAGCACCTCCAAAAGAAAGACCGTTATTAGTTTAGAGTTGGAAATTGGCACGTCACCTACAGTGACTTATGCCATTACACATGCGCAGTTTCAGCATCCTGCAATAAATGGAAATCAGTAAGGGAAATCTTTATTGAACGCCCCTCGTACCTAGTAATATGAAAGAACGGCAGTATTTCACTCACGTACGTTCGATACTTGAGTACGCCTGTGTTAGCTGGGATCCTCATACTCGTCAGTTAATCGACTTACTAGAAAAACTTCAGAATAGGGCTGTTCGATTTCTTTTGGGGAATTACGACAACAACCTCAGTGTTTCTGAAAGTAAGCGTGCACTTCATTGGCAGGACTTATAGGACAGACGAAAAACACTGAGACTCAAATTTTTTCACAGCATCTATCATTCAAAAACAGGCATAGACAGAAACGAATATATTGCATTACCATCATATATTTCGCGTAGAAGGGACCATGCCTTGAAAGTTCTTGAATTTCCTTTGAAAGATGACACTTTACGTTATTCATTCTTCTGTAGGACCACCAGTGAATGGAATGCTCTTCCGTCAAATATTGTAGGAATTCAATGTAATGATGACTTTTACCACGCTTTGTGTGTAGAAATGAATGACAATTGATCTAGTGATGTATATACCCCCCCCCCGTACTGTAATGCCTGCAAAGGCGATGCAGGTACCGAATAAATAAATAAATAAATAAATAACTTCATGCTCTGCTTCGCTCGCAGAACACGGTCGCCGATGTGTCCGGTGTATAGCAAGCGGGTGAGAGAAGAAAAGAGATAGAAAGAAAGAGAAAGGGAGAAAATCTTGGCAAAAAAGTTTCTTACGAGACGGCGGGCATTAAATCCGTGTAATCACGACCCGAAGGCGTGCGTATTAACCCCTCGGCTCTCAAGGCGCGCTGACAGAACATAGCATAGCCTTGTGTAGCATCGTATAGCAAGGGGGTAGGAAAGGAAAATGAGGGTGAGGAGGAGGGAAAGGGTGAGGGGTGACAGTAAAGCATAGCATGTAAAGAACGAGAAAGAGAGAAAGAAATGCAGAAAGGAAATAAGTGAGAACGAGAGATAATAAAGAAAAGAAAGAAATAGAGAGAGAGAAACAAAAGATAGAAATAGGAAGCAAGCGAGAAATAAGGAGTATTTATTTATTTATTTACAGATTACCTACATCGCCATATAGGCATTACGTAGGGGGGGGGGAAAAACATAACCAGAACAAAGGAACGCGTTGCAGAGATATATACCCACATATACAAATATCACTGTAACATTATCAGAAGTAACATAAGTATGGAGCACCAAATACAAACTCAAGACACGTAGTACATACATTTGTTAATGCAAGAACAATTTCAGAACATAGAAAAAAATATAAATAATTACCTATGATATTTACTAAGCCGTCTGTTAAACTGTTTCAATCTCTTATTGCTTTAGGAAAGAATGAGTAGTTGGATCTGCATTTAAAGATAGAAATATTTTTGCTGTTACTACGATTGATACCTGTGTTAGAGTTATATATCTGGTGCAACAGTTTAAGTCGTAGTTTCCGTCTACGTACACGAAGCAGATCCCATCCCAAAGTGGCCTTGATTTGAGAAACGCTCGCATAAAGGCTGTAATTATTAGATGCGAAGTATCTTATGGCGGAGTTCAATCCGGTGGTGGTGGTGGTGTGCGGCGTGACCACCCTTACTGCGCATGCGCATACCCTCTCCACTACCCTCTCCCCTCCCCCTCTCGACACTTCCCCTCTTCCCTTTCTCCTCTCCACTTCCCCTCTCCCCTCCCCCTTTCCACTCTTCCTCTGAAACGCGGGCTAGACGTGCCGAAATTCTCTCCTGCGCAACGCCACAATGAGCATCAGCGCATGCGCGTCCCCTCCCCCTCTCTCTCCTCTCCTACGCTTCCTCCCTCTCAGACGCCTGCCGACCGCGTTCCCCGCTCGCCCTGTGAGAATTAACGGCCAGGCTAGAGGGAAGACAAGACGCGCGTAGCGTTCCTCTTTGCGTTCCACGACGCGAGGACGATAGCATGCCCAAAGAACGCCAACGGAACGCGATCGTGTAAGTGCTCCGGCTTCGCATCGCCTCATGGTCCCCTTTAGCGGGAAATGGTGTAATTTTTAAAACAAACCTTGCCGCTTGGTTTTGAAGTTTTTCTAGTTTATTTATAAGATAGTCTTGGTGGGTATCCCATATTACGCGTGCATAATCTAGTATAGACCTGACTTGCAAAAAGTATAGTTTCCTTCATTTCGCGCATCGCCTGTTTGAAATTCCTGCGGATGAATTGAAGCATCCTACTAGCTTTTGTTATGACCGAGTCAATATGTTTATTCCATGTAAACGATTCGGTAAAATGAACGCCGAGATACTTATAATCGCAGTGTATGTTGATAAGGACGCCGTAGATGTTATATTAGTGCTGTGATTTGGATATTTTCCTTGAGAAGCTCACGCTGCAACACTTTTTAATATTTAAATGCATGTTCCATTTTTTACACCAGTCCGCTATGTAATCTAGGTCGGTTTGCAAAGTGCGTATATCATTTTCAGTCGCAATTTCTCTGTATATGACACAGTCGTCAGCAAATAATTTTATGAGTGATCTAATGCTTTCAACTATGTTGTTTATGTAGATTAGGAACAATAGGGGCCCTAAAACGCTCCCTTGGGGAACTCCCAAAGTCACTGCTAATGACGAAGATTTGACATTATTTAAGACGAAGGACTGGGTTCTACCATTTCAGTAATTTCGTATCCTTGTTTGAACGTTTTTATTTATGTTTAATGCAGCAAGCTTTACATCCAAGAGCTTATGCGACAAGGAAAAGAATGCATGACAAAGAAAAGGAAAGATAGAAAGAAAGAGAAATAAACAAAGACAAATAAGGCCGCACTTCCTTCAGGCTTGGCATCCCTGGTGCGAAGCAGCCCATCAGCTCCGCTGTCTCTATGGCATGGCGCCTCCAGCGTAGGCTACGCTAATTTGTTCTTGTTGCATTCCTAGCTAAGTATTGTTTCTCCGAAACAGAAAGCCCTCTGCAGGACAACCTTTAAAGCCGACGGGAAGGACGATACGTCAGGAAAATTCTAACTTTGCGGAATTATGATGCCAAACACGCAATTCTGTGGTCGCGGGATGCGCGTGTTATGCGACGCCGTTTGAGACGTTTCAGAGATAACGAAATGCTGACGAGTGCGAAAGAGAAATTTACAGACGTCGAGCGCGTCTCTAGCCTATCCGAAGGTCCTCAGGACTACGGCCCAGGTGACGATAATGGTCTGGTCTGAATACAGAAAACTGTCACTACGACCAAATGCCCTTAAGAATGCTAAGGCATGGGCAAGTCACTTGCGTTATTCGCATGGATTGAATTGTTTTTTATCAACTGTCGCTAATGGTGCTCTACCAAGCTTTTTGTCTTGCTTCTGTTCGTCTACTGTTTATTGCATAATTTCTCACTGAATGTTCACGCAACTGTTAACAGTGCATGGGTGGTAGGGCAAGCATGGTCAGGTAGTTAATCTGCCTCAGCCGTACCTTCTCTTGACACGTAACATGTTGAAACAATAAAATGAAATGAAATTGCAGTCGAGAATTTTCAACCGGATTGGGCTCCAAAGCTATCGAAAGTGTTCGTGTGTCACACGAATTTGGCGTGCATATATGCGATCGTGACTCGATAAGCCCGAAAAAAGTGAATGCGCAATTTAACAGCGATGTCGTATCCTACACTACTTGAGTTTAGGGTACGAAAGCTGAATTTATTTGTCATCGACGCACATGCACTCCTAACGCGTTTCTATAGCGCCAGCTGCGGCCGTCTGTTGATTCGAACGATTCCAGCAAAGCTTCCTTGTCACGGACAAATTCAGGTTTCTTATCGGCCTCACGCAGCCGACAAACGCCTTCACTAAGGCTGCATTTATTATGCGTTTATTGTATTTGCAAAGTTCTTGTATGTACAGAAAATCGTGCAACTTTTATTTATTTATTTATGAGTACCTAACAGGGCCCTTGTGGGGCATTGCGTAAGGGGGGCAATGCCGCATGCAGAAAATTATTTTGCAAACTGCTTTGAAATGAGGGATGGGCATTGAAAGAGTAGCAAGAAACTATGCTCTACTTTCGTGCGTATTGAAGACGCTACCATAACTATTTATACAGCAGCAGCTGCTGCACAGAATGCGATTACTTAGCAATTCCACAGTGACAAAGTACAGCTGGCGGTTTATCCTTCATAACTTATAATGCATATGGAGAATGAAATTGAAATCATTATCGGAGTTTTATTGCTGTGACAGGTTCGTTTAATAAAGCCAGTTGAATCAGCTGTGCAATACTATTCTTGAATAAGACACGGAGGTGAGCGTTTGATTTTCAGACAAATGAACATATATTTGCACACACAAGAAAATAGAAGAAAGGGAAACACTAGAATGAACAGAAGGTAAACTAACAAGCGTCAGCCTGACCACAACTACATAGAGTTCTCCTTAAACAAGGGAATCTTATCATAAGCCTAAAATCGGGCAAGTCCACACGCTAACATCGTCCGGAGAGTCCTGATGTGCAAACAGAGTGGTACGGCTCACCAACGGGTTGGACACACAAGCATTCAGGTGAGGAGGATGCGGTGGTGGAAGTCTCCAAGCTCGAGCCCTCAGCCCGACGGCTCACTTCCGCTCCCGGTGGATGCCGTCATTGGCGGTGCTATCTCCCGCCCGAGCATCACAACCACGCCAAGCCGGGGCCTCAGCAAAAGCCACGCCGGTAGACTGGTCGCCAGGTCCACGTGCAGGCCTGCGCCGGCTAGGTGGACGCCTTCAGAGCCCGGGTACAAGCGCCCGACAAGCTCGCAGTCCGCACCCTAGCCACGTTCTTCGAACCGCCCGCACAGCTCTTCTTCTTTTTCCTTTTCGGCGCAGTGGCTCTTGGTGATTTCTTTATTTTCCGTGTGTATTTTTTCAATGCTCCGATGCTCGGCGCGCTCGCGCAAGTAGCACGTTGTACGTCGTCCTCGTCGTCTTTGCTGTTCCAACCATCGGACGCACCACACTCGCGCACTTCACTCATAACAAGAGTCCCCCTTTTGAAAGAGTTTGTTTTTCGAAGAAAAATAAACTGCATTTGAGTGCGCGACAAATCACTAAGTGTCGTCCATGCACAGAACATCTCTAACAAACAAAAAAAAGAAAACACAGAAGTGAGCTTGTGTTTAGGGAATTATTACAAGCTCACAGCCGGCTTATATACTCCGCCCAACATTTTGGGAGCCTGTAATGTGTTTGACCCGAAATGAATATTCTTGCAATGAATATTCTTGCAATGCAAGGCTCCCCCATAATATCCTGCTGTTCAGGTGCTTAGTTCTTAAGGGATACTGCAGTGGCTGGTGATTGGTTTGTACGACGAATTTGTTCCATAGAGAAAGGCATGATATTTCTCGATCGCCCAAACCAACGCCAGGCATTGCCGCTCGACTGAGAAGTATCTCTTTTCGCGAGGTTGAATTTGGCGACTGGCATACGACAACGGGTGGACGATACTATCGCATTCCTGCCTGGGCCAATACTACAGCTGTCTTGGACCTTGAAGCTAGGTAACGGCTTCTCAGACTCATCTTCCTCCACGACGACAAAAGAGGACGTTTGGGGAAGCTCTTCTTGGCGGCGCTCTTCATATTTCTTTAGTGTATTCATATGAAAGAGTCTTCTGCAGTGTCCTAGGTCCAGCCAGTAGTCAGAGTCGCTTTTCTTCCCTGTTACGGTAAACGGGCCTTCCCATTTCATTTGTAACTTTTTATTGCTTGTTGGAAGCAGGATCAGAGCCTGATCGCCAACTTTCAGTTCTCGTTGCTTGCTGCGGCGGTCGTAGTACCTCTTCGGAGACTTCTGAGATATTTGCCCAGGGAATTTAGCGTTTGTGAATCTTCGCGAGCTCTTGGGGCCTCTTACTCCAACCATAAGCGAACTTGGCCAGTTATCTTCGGCCGCAGAATGAACCTCTCTTTTGCTGGATTCATCTCGAGAATGAAGTTGCCAGCAGTCGTCAGGGTCATTGGCATCACGTGACCCAGGTATATTGCCTACTATGACATCGTATAGTGGCGATGCCATACATTTGACAATGGCCGTCCCGGAAAAGTAGGGAGATCTGATGTGCACCTTGGCCTCAGGGACTGCAATGGTGCTTCCATCAGCCAACCACAAAGTAGCCGTAGTGCCAATGAACGCTTTATGTGGTACTAATGATTGGCGTACAACCAAAATATTACTGCCGGTGTCCCTTAGGACCCGTACCATTTGTCCATTGACTTCGCCTGGTAACACTGGCATGTGACAAGTATTACCCAGCGGTTGCGTCTTCACCGTGCCAATGACATCGTCACCTTGTTTTGACTCATTGCCATCGTCCGTGGGTTGTTGTGGGATAGTCTCGTCGTTAGGTAACAGCAAACAAGAGGTAGCTGACCTTGATGTGTTGTTCCTTTTCAAACAACCCTTGAAGTTATGTCCCGATTTACGGCAGTATGCGCAATATAATTGCTTCGGCTTAGTACGACAGTCAGAAGCCTTGTGCCCCGTACGGCCACAAACAAAACATTGCACCTCTGCTCTTGGGCTCGAGGAACTGCCTTCAGCCTTGACACTTGTGTCTTCACACTTATCCCGAACTGTTAACAAGTTCTTCAATCGCTTTGCCTCCATGAAAATATCAGCCGCATCTGCCATGGCTTCCAGAGTCTTGCAGTTCTTCTCCCGTAAGAAGAGCGCCAGCTGACTGTTGCAGTTGACCATGAATTGCTCGGCCACAATCAAGTCACAGACAGAATCGAAGTCCCTCCCTGTATGGGACATTTCTATCCATCGGTCAAAAAAACTTTGGAGTCTTGAGGCATACTGCCTTCCAGTTTCGCCGTCTTCAGGCTTGCTCTTCCGGAACTTCTCCCGGTAGCCTTCAGCCGTGAAGCGAAAACGCTGGAGCAAAGCCAACTTGACCTTGTCGTACGATAGAGAATCGTCAGGCGACAATCGTCCAAATACTTTCAAAGCCTCTCCGCTTAAGCACAAGCTAAGAGCGGTGGCCCACTTTTCTCGTGGCCACTCTTGACCTGTCGCCACTCTCTCAAATCTCTTCAGGTAGGCATCGAGATCATCTCGGTCTTCGTTAAAACCTGGTATAAAGTTATGCGGGTTCACTACCGCAGACGCGCTCCTTTGGATACCAGAGTCAGCCACGGTAGGCTCCCCAACACCGGTCTCAGCTACTCTCAGGCGCAGTTGCAGCGTCCGTTCTTCTATCTCCAAGCGTCGCTGGCTTGCCTCTACGCTTTGGCCCTCCTTTTCTGCGACTTGAAGGCGCAGCTGTAAATTGCGGCCCTCTAGCTCGAGCTGTTCTTTCTTCGCGTCTCTCTCCGCCGCTCGTTCCTCGCGCGCTCGCGCTTCTCGCTCGTCGAACCATGCCTGCAACTCTGATCCTTCCAACCCCATGCGTTCTGCCAGCGCCATCAATTCTCGCGTGCTCATTTTGTTTTACCGTTACGAAAACCGAGAACTGGGTGTCAAACGCTCACGTCCTGTCGCGCGGACGCCAATTTGTGACAGGTTCGTTTAATAAAGCCAGTTGAATCAGCTGTGCAATACTATTCTTGAATAAGACACGGAGGTGAGCGTTTGATTTTCAGACAAATGAACATATATTTGCACACACAAGAAAATAAAAGAAAGGGAAACACTAGAATGAACAGAAGGTAAACTAACAAGCGTCAGCCTGACCACAACTACATAGAGTTCTCCTTAAACAAGGGAATCTTATCATAAGCCTAAAATCGGGCAAGTCCACACGCTAACATCGTCCGGAGAGTCCTGATGTGCAAACAGAGTGGTACGGCTCACCAACGGGTTGGACACACAAGCATTCAGGTGAGGAGGATGCGGTGGTGGAAGTCTCCAAGCTCGAGCACTCAGCCCGACGGCTCACTTCCGCTCCCGGTGGATGCCGTCATTGGCGGTGCTATCTCCCGCCCGAGCACCACAACCACGCCAAGCCGGGGCCTCAGCAAAAGCCACGCCGGTAGACTGGTCGCCAGGTCCAGGTGCAGGCCTGCGCCGGCTAGGTGGACGCCTTCAGAGCCCGGGTACAAGCGCCCGACAAGCTCGCAGTCCGCACCCTAGCCACGTTCTTCGAACCGCCCGCACAGCTCTTCTTCTTTTTCCTTTTCGGCGCAGTGGCTCTTGGTGATTTCTTTATTTCCCGTGTGTATTTTTTCAATGCTCCGATGCTCGGCGCGCTCGCGCAAGTAGCACGTTGTACGTCGTCCTCGTCGTCTTTGCTGTTCCAACCATCGGACGCACCACACTCGCGCACTTCACTCATAACAATTGCATTTATAATTTTTTTTCAGCCGCGTCAGTCTTGTTGTCGAAATAAAATATTGAGAATACTTTGAGTAACTCACTGAAATGCTAGGTTTGTGCTCCACTGGTTCGGTCCTCCAGTATCAGGTGTCGCTACCAGCGTTGTCCCTCACGTACACGTCGCCGGTAATCCCGCAAAAACTTGTGACGTACAGGGTCATCCACTATTGGTACGAACACGGCGCAGCGTGGCCGTGCTCCGCGGTGCGCCAGCGCGGACGGTGCGGCCGCGTATCGAAGCTTATCGGCGCAGGCGCACGGGCACTGCGCGATCTCTTCTGAAGCACAGGTGTGTCGTGCTTGCTTTGCGTGAAGCACGCCTAACTATCAGCACACCAGAACGGCGTTGCAGGAAAGCGCGCTTCGTTTACTGCAGCGTGTTGTGCAGTTTTCCGCTTGAATCAGCGGTCTCAAACACGCGGCCCGCGGATGTTTCGCTGGCGGCCGGCGGCCTCACAACGAATATAACGTTCGTGACATTGCTAAATGGCACTCGTATAATTCACTCGCTTATTGCGATTAATAACTCTTTGTTCGGATAAGCTACAAGGACAGCACTGGTCTCAGGCATTTTTTTTCGTGAGGCGCTCCATGAGGTTACCATCTTTATATTTCGGAATCGGAGTGCAGATTTGAGTCATTCTCGAGTTTAGCATCGATATGCTTCTCGAATCCTGACCCCAAGTCCCCTTCAGAAATGATCTCCACATATGAAATATGGGAAAGGCGTTCTTTCAAATAGCGGCCTTACGTGACATTTTGTTCCGCACCCCCCCCCCCTCCCTGCTTCAACCCTCTTCGCTGTCCCGGCCCTTGCGGGACTAAATTTCGTGACTGTGGCCCGCTAATGAGGTGAGATTGAGACCTCTGGCTTTTGTATTTTGGTTCCTTTTCACTGCCACAGACTTCGTTATTTGTATTTTGGCAAACAGCTCAGGATTGCTTTGGTTTAAGGAATTTAACGCCGCAAAGCGACTCTGCATATATGAGAGACGTTGTACAAGATAGCTCCGGGTACTTTCGACCACCCGGTGTTATTCCACGTTACGCAACGGTTATTTAACCGTTACGAAATAGCATGCCATGGTAACGGAATGGAAAGAGCACTATGCATAAATTAGATCCCGATATTGTGAGGTTACCGCAGCCGAACAAAATACTACGAGGAAAAAGACGTCTCGTGGCTTAGGCATTTGAAAACAATCTGACCATTGCTCTCCTCGCTGAATGAGGCACGCAGCTTGGAAAGCAATTGGGATTTATAATCTGGGATTTATGAATTATCATGCAGCAGACTAGGGCAAGGCAATCGCCCTGGATGCATGACACCCGTTCCTTAGGTGACTTTCTCAAGAGTCTGTACGATTTGTAATATCCTCGTATACATAAAGAGAGTCAATAGACATCGAGACCAATGTTGCGCGACCGAAACTCGGCTGGTTTGGCTGAATTTTCATGGACGCGACATTCAAGCACACCCGTGTGCTGCTTTGTGTCAGCTCACGCTAGAAAACCACAGGTGGTCGAAATTATCCACAGCCATCTTCTACAACGTCTTTCATACATGCAGAGTCGCTGGTGGTCAAGATGTTGCCATAGGCGTGGTTAGCCTCGCAGACCTGGCCGGCAATTGCTCCGCCAGAGCTACTCTTTCCATGGGTATGGCTCACCAAGCATCGCTTCTGTCTCTCGTAGAAAACGCAAGAGTATCGTAGCCACTACCTTGCGAATCATCCGCACACCTGCCGTCCGAAAGGAAGTGGCTAATGGATAATATGAAGAAACGAGCGTTCGCCACCGATGCAGAGTCCCTTTACTGTGTTAAATTCCATAAACCAAAGCAATCCTGAGCAACTTGCAAGGATGAATGCAATTGACAGGGATTTTGGCAGTAAAAAGAGGAGCCACCTACATCGCACGCGGAAAACTGCACAGATATGCAGCAAGTGAAGCGCGCTTTCCTGCAACACCGTTGCAGCGCGCTCAATCGCTATTGGTATGCTGATAGGCTAGCTTCACAGCAGAACAAGCACGGCGCTCCAAAGCTTTAGAAACGCACGTCTGTGCGCCTGCGCCGATTAGCTTCCATGCGCGGCCGCACCGTGTGCACTGGCGCCCCAAGGAGCGCGGTCACGCTGCGCCGTAATCGTACTAAGAGTGGACGACCCTAAACATCGCTAAAAAAATTGCGCGATGACTACATCGCTAAGTGCTTCACTTTCCGATACGGCGCTTGCACCAACGTCAAACCTGAATTCAAATACTAATACACGAAATACTAAAGAAGAAGTTTCGATCAATAAACCGTAACCGAAGGGGACGTCAGTCTCTCTGTCTTCTATATAGTTTGGTGCCGTGAAACCCGGGAGAAGATTGACGTCGGGTTCCGAAGATGGACCGCCTGCGACGCACCAGAAGAGTAATTCGAGCCGCTGCTACAGAGCTCATCACGACCGCTACCGAAGCTGTGCAAGCGGAGAATCCTTCTCCGACCGATCTGCAAGTCATCTTGGATGACCTCGAGGACAAAGACACGACGCTTGCAGATCTCAACCTAAAGATTGCTGATATCACGACCGACGGCGCCAAGTATGAGGAGGAAGTGACAATGGCTCTCGACTATCACGACAAGATCCGCAACACTATGAGCCGTGTCCGCTACCTTCTCAAGTCAGCTGCAAGTCCCGCGGACGGTGCTGCACCTGGCGTCGCTACCGAAACCAGGCCCCAGGAAGTCTCCGCTCAAGCAAGTAACCGATCACAGCTACGAGTTGCCTTGCCGAAATTACAGGTACCCGTTTTCTCCGGGGAACTTCGCGAGTGGCAGGGATTCTGGGAACATTTTGAGGCCACGATCCACAACAACTGCGAGCTGTCGGACATTGAGAAGTTTTCTTATTTGCGATCGTACGTAACCGGAGCTGCGAAACGTGCGATCGAGGGTGTGCGCCTGGAGCAAGCGAATTACGCGGTGGCAGTCAAGGTGCTCAAAGAAAGGTTCGGCCGTCATACCGCTCTTGTAGACGAACACATTGATAACTTGCTTGCAATCGCTACTGTGGATGATTCGTCCAATCTATCGCAGCTGCGGGAACTATACGAAGAAGTACGATTTCACACCAGCTGCCTGGATAGCCTCGGAGTTCAAGCATCGGAGTACGCTGTTATTCTCCACCGAGTGCTCATGCGAGCTCTCCCCGAAGACATCGCCGTTCTCTACCGGCAACGCATGAAGAAGACCGAAGCGAATGACGGGGCTACTCCAAGGTCACGTCAAGAAGAGGTGCGTGACGTGATGAAGTTTCTGCAGATACAGACCGAGAGCAGAGAAGAGAGCTCTCGTTCGAGGTGCCTACGAAAATCTAGCCCCGTGGCACAGGAGCAAAGACATCCTCGCTTACAACCGCCGGTACCGTCAGCATTAGCGCTGGCCGCAGGATCTGCAAACAAGAGCCATACCTGCTGCGTACTGTGTGGCCACCGTGATCACACTGTGAAGGACTGTCAGACCACCATGTCAGCCGACGAGATTCGGCGGCGACTAATCGAGAAGAACTACTGCTTCAGATGTGCCAGGGAGGGACACGTCGCACGAAAGTGCCGCAACGCAGCGTGGCTCAAGTGCAAGCACTGCGCAAATCATCATCTTACCGCACTTTGCTCAATATGGAAACCGTACAACCACCCGAATGCCGACAGAAGTGACGCAATGAAAACCGACAGCGTGCCAGTGACTACCAGTGCCCCCGCAAGCAGTTCTACGTCGCCATCGCCAGCTGTTCTCATGCAAACGGCCACAGTATGGGCATCGGGCAGGCACAACTCCGTGCTGGTTCGTATACTGCTTGACACCGGCAGCCAAAGAACATTTATAGGACGCGACTTGTCCACCAGACTCGACCTACATTCCGTCGGCACAGAAGACCTGTCTCTGCTAACATTTGGCAGCTCCAAACGTTCCCGAACACACAGATACCGAACCGTGCAACTCAAGCTGCAGAGTCGTTTCGATACGCACGGCATCACGGTGGATGCTCTTGAAGTGCCAGAAGTCTGCATAGTGAGGACACCAGCTATCGGACAAGATCTCCTGGTGCAGCTGCGCGAGCGCAACATGCTTGTTGCCGATGAACAGCAGCTAGGAGACCGACCGACCCAAACCATCAGTGTCATCATTGGATCGGACAACTATTGGCGCATAGTAACGGGAAGAATCGAACGCCTGAGTAGTGACCTATGCGCCGTTGAGACGATCTTTGGTTGGCTGGTGCAAGGCATTTATCAAGTCGAAACCGCTAAAGAATTGCATCACGGGAACTACAGCACATCGGCTCTATTCCTTGCGTGTGAGCGCCATAGCCAAGCTACACCTTGCATGGTTGACCCGACCGAGATGTGGCGACTCGATGCGACAGGAATCACCGACCCTCCGGAAGACGGCGGCACTTGGGATTAAGCATCATTGGGTCTGTTCACACAGTGCGTGCACAAAGAAGCCGGTCGGTATGTGGTTCCTCTCATGATAAAGCACCAGGGACGATTGACTAGCACAAACCGAAGTGTCGCGGAAACCCGACTTAAACGCCAACTTCAGCGCTTCGAAGGACAGCGGGAGCTGTTGGAGGAGTATGACCGCACCATCCGGGAGTACTTCACAGAAGGTCACGCCGAACGTGTCGACACCTCTTCAGAGCCAGGAGCGACCGTTTACTACCTTCCTCACCATGCCGTCGTCCGTCGAGATACTGTCACTACAAAGATCCGGGTAGTGTTCGACGCATGTTCACACGAACGCGGCGAGTCATCGCTCAACGATATCTTAGACAAGGGAGTCAAACTTGGTGCCGAGCTCTTGCAACTCCTGGTACAGTTCAGAATGAACCCAATTATTTTGACTGCGGACATCCGATATGCCTTAGTGACACGACCCGTCTTCCATGTGAGAGGCGGTGTATTCATATCCTCTACCAGGACAAGATCGTCAGGTTTTACGTTAGGTGAAGGCGTAGGCTTGCTGTGGTGAGCAGCGCGTAGGAACAGAAGATATTCCCTCTTCCACCGCTTCCACAGGTTCCGGAGTAGATGTTCCTGATGCCGCGCTCTTCGTCGAAGGTCGGGCGCAGCGGCATTGAGGGCAAGGTTTTCTCGTTCTGTTGGCAGAGTGACGAGACGCTTGCCAACTAAGAAGTGCGATGGTGTCAATACGTCTGTGGACGTGACGTCATCCTCTAAGTACGTGAGCGGACGACAGTTAACTGTCGGTGAGCAGCTCGTTGTAACGCAAGCTGCTCCGTCCGAGACAGCGCTTGAGTGCTTCCTTAATAGTGCGAATGACGCGTTCCCAAAAGCCGCCACACCACGGTGCGCGTTCAACTATGAAGCGCCACTTAACTGCTGACCAAAAGCAGCCAGAAAACACTTCGTGATGCTGGCGTCTGTCACGGCAGCCATTGAAATGCATGTCAGTATTAGACGATAATGAAGCCGGCCAGAAAACACTTCGTGATGCTGGCGTCTGTCACGGCAGCCATTGAAATGCATGTCAGTATTAGACGATAATGAAGCCGGCACGCTTCCATACGGGCCCATCGGCCGGCTGTTGTAGCCACCACACCCGTTCTCGGCGGCCACGCGAGTTAGGAAAAACGTTGACTGATTTCAAAGTTGCCAAGCGTCGCCATCGCGCCCGCCTCAACAACCAGGTAAGTAAACATTGTCGTAGACCTACACTCTAAACTTGCTCTTCCGTGCAGGCTCGAAAGGAAGTGTGGCTGTTCCGCAATTTAAGCGACTCGCCTGGGTGCAAAGTTTCACTTGCGTTTTACCGAGCCTTATGCTATCCTTATGCTATTCTGAAGCAAGGTTGACCTGTCAAATTTCAACTATCGCGTCACTCACGTTGTCACGCTTTCGTACGTCGACGGTACGCTAAAGTAGCACTGAGATTGTCCAAGTTTTCCGTTTCAAATCTTTTGTACGGCGTTCTTCACAGCTACAGGCAGCGCCCAGGTTGGCTGCTTCCGCGCGAGTGCGGGAGCCATATTCACAATTACGTACTCATCATTATTGCCAGCACAATAATTTTTCCCATGAACAGCTGTCTTACACTGCTTAGGATGCGCGACAAAATTCACGTGTCGTTTTTGTGTTGCAGGCCAACTACCGGTGGCTACTACCGTGGATCGTATGGTGCTTTTTCAACATTCTCTATATTTTCGTCATCGCCGTCATGCAAGTGCTGGCCGCTGTGTTTGCCTCGGTATGTTATTTTCGGGCTTTCATCTCCTTCGAAATACTAAAGGTACTTCTGTGTTTTCTGCGCTAGAACGTGGCAGTCGGCTGCGCAAATATGCAAGCCAGCGTAAAAGCCCTATGTTAACAAAACATGTTAACACCTAAGGGTCTAATAGCACTTAAAGCAGAGAACACACGCGCAGACTGCAGCGCATCATCATTTGTACATCTGAAGTGATTAGTGCACGTATAAAACCTTCCGTCGAATTTGAGCCCGTTGCGAAAACCAGCTCGCTTCTGCACTACCCCTTCCCTGCTCTTCATATTTCGTGTCTCGTCTCTCCTTTATTGCGTTAGCAATCATATGGACACTCGGCGGATTTTCGCCGTTGCCATCGCCGTCATGTCCCATATATGCACATGTGCAGGGGGGGAAGAAACGCGAACAGCACGGCGGGCTGTTTTCATCACGCTCCGGCCTTGGTGGCAATAAAAATAGGCTAGATGGTTCTTGATTGTATCATGGATGGCTCTAGTGGTTTTTATCACCATCCAAGCTACAACCGCTTGAAAATAAATGCGCTCTAAAAGAACTTGTTGTTGGGCTAGTTGGTAGATCATTTTCAAAAGTTAATTAGAGCGCAACCACACGACACATTCACACAACCACACACCCGTGCGTGGTTGATGTCTGGGTTGTGGGTGTGTGGGTGTGTGAATGTGTCGTGTGGTTGCGCTCTAATTAACTTTTGAAAATAAATGCGAAACAGCAGGGAATGTAGATGCCACATGTTCGAGTTTCTTTTCACCCCCACTATATGAGTATGTATATAGATATTTGAGACACGACTTACGTCTTAGCGCAGTTTAATTCGACGTTTCCGCCGTGGGACCGGTCTTTGCCCAGAAGAAGGCCGGTCCCACGGCCGACACGTCGAATTATGCTTTACTAAAACGTCCGTCGTATGTATCTCATATATCTTCCTACAGTGTTACGGCCTGCGTGATACTTCCTATATATATATATATATATATATATATATATATATATATATATATATATATATATATATATATATATATATATATATATATATAAACGTATATGCGCCTTCATAAAAACAACTGTTTATTTTGTGTACGTTTCGACGGGAGCCCGATCTTCTTCAGGACATTACCTGAAGTCCTGAAGAAGACGGGGCTCCCGTCGAAACGTAGACAAAATAAACAGTTGTTTTTATGAAGGCGCATATACTTCTTTTATACTTATAACCTTGCGGCAACCGAAGTTGCTCTTCCGTATTTAAGCCGTATATATATATATATATATATATATATATATATATATATATATATATATATATATATATATATAAATATATATATATATATATATATATATATATATATATATATATATATATATATATATATATATATATATATATATATTTAGGGTGATTTTTTAGAAAATACAGTTTTTTAACAAAAAATCTATAACAGTAAAGCTCCTGTCGTTTTCGCACAGGAACTCTACGCCAAGGCGGAAACATTTTGCCCCAGCTGAGGTCACACTGTTGTGACTACTTGACAAGAACTCGCTAATTAACGTTTCAATTATTGACATGAGGGGAATTGTTTATATTGGAAAGTTGTAGTGCGTGCCAATTTATCGCATATCCATTTTTTTAGAAATCAAGACAGTCGCACGTAATTCGAGATATTCATCGCCGAATTTCAAGGGCTTTGTCGACACTGATCGCGCCCGGCGCGCACGAAACACGACGACGCTGTTACGCCATACCAGAACTACCCGCGACAAGGAAGTGACGAAATTTGAATGTAGGCGTGTTGTCACTGTATCTTTTCTTGAAAATCAGCAAGTCATCTCACTTTCACCAGCGGATCGCCTTACCTGGGCATGTGGTGTTTGCTCCTTATCTGTTTCTTTGTAGCTGTGCGCAAGAAAAGCGCAATATCAACGTTTTCTTTTTCTCTCAAACATATAACTCAGGAGCAGCCACTGCGGCGAGTCTTCTGGCAGACATGCGAAATAGTTTTTCGCGTCCGTTTCTAGTTTATGAAAGAAAGACATAAGCATGACAGATTGCACCCGAAGAATGAGCTGTCTGCTTGTGTATTTCAGAATGATTTCCGATTTTCCTGACCGGCTTCTGCTTTGGCTCGCGTTGATTGAAATTTCGCCACTTTCATGTCACGTGCAGTTCCGGTCTTACATGACCGAAGGCCGCGTTTCCTGCGCGCCGGGCGACGTCAGTTTTGGTATCGCCCTTAATAATAACATCTGGGGTTTAACGTCCCAAAACAACGATATGAATATGAGAGACGCCGTAGTGGGGGGTTCCGGAAATTTCGACCACCTGGGGTTCCTTAACGTAGACGTAAATCTAAGTGCACGGACCTGAAACATATTCGCCTCCATTGTAAGTGCAGCCACCGCGACAGGGATTCGATTCCGCGACCTTCGGGTCAGCAGTCGAGCGCCATAACCACTAGACCACTGTGGCGGGGCTTGGTATCGCCCTTAAAATTCGATTATGAATATCTCTAATTACGGGCAACTTTTATGATTTCTAGAAAATGGGTATGCCATAAATCGCCACGCCCTACAGCCTTCTCATGTATACTGCCCTCAGGTCAATAATTAAAACGTTATTTAGCGAATTTTTGGTAATTACTCACAACAGTGTTATTTTAGCTCGGCGTAGAGTCCGCATGCGAAAACGACAGCAGACTTACTGTCATAGAGATTTTATTACAAATCTGTATTCTCTAAAGGAACGCCCAGTATATAAAAGCTAAAATAGTTCAGAAGAACAATTTCCCGAAGCGCCCGACCAGGGATTCGAGCCTGCGACCCTTAGCTCTGCAGCGCGGTGCGTTAGACGATTCCGTCATGCAGTACACATCCCGCAGCATATTAACGGCTAGCTATTTATATTGCCACGCATGTTATTTTGATGTACTCGTATTTCACCCGCAAAGACTGTTTGCAGCGCTCGGCGCAGACCGCGCCGCAATGTTTCAGAAGCTTCGCGATCGTTTAGAATCATTCTGTTAGGATTGCGCGCAGGACGCGAATACTCTCGTGTATTCTGGATCTAACACTGCCACCAGCAACAAAGCTCGAATGTTCGATGACGCATGTATGTACGAATTCCGACGCGTCTTACTGAAGCTCAGTTTTATCAACGGCTGACGCTCTGTTCGCCGCTATCATTGTACAGCCTGTGTTGCTGTAATTTGATTTTTTGCTTCCTAGGTACAGGTTCGCCCAAATAAATAGTTTCGTCTTGAATCTGCCGAAGGTTACGTTCTTCAAAGTGACGACCACGCGGCAGGTGCTTCGGCGTGTTCATTATAACCCGCGAGATGGAGCGAATGGCACGCTTTAAAGGCAGTCGCCCTGCTAGTAGCTGCATTGGGTAGGCTTCTCTAGTGTTCAGAGGAGCAGCAGCGTTTGAGGGTTGGATCAAACGCACGGGACGCCACACGTGGCGAAATTGAAATTATGCGAGACGTAGGCCATGCGACATAGCGGCCCACGCTGCGTTTGCGTTGTCTCGCTGGCGACCCACGGCAACTTTTGGTTTCATGGGCATTGGGATAACGCGGGCGCAAGAGCCCAAGAGTGACTTGGGTTCTGTGCATGCCACCCTGGCCACTCGCAAATTTCTTGTGTGGTCTAGCTCCTTGGGTCCCCAATGCTAACACTCTCTAGTGATTCGCCGGAAGTCGGATGTGCGCCTCCGACTTGTACTGTGACATAGAGGGCGGGGTCGTCCGTGCTCGCGCGCTTTTCTCTTAAGGGGGGAGGTTTGTACGTCTTGCCCTTTCACTGCAAAGTTTGCGTTGGAGCTAAAAACGACGCCGGTAAGTCTGGGACCCTTTCCGATTATTGTAAAATCTTCCGATATGATTGTGCGCCCAACATGAACAATGGAGTTTATTAAGGGACCAATCAGGCCACCAGAGATAACCATTTCCAAATCGAACAAGAATGCTAACATAGTCTTTGACATCATGCTTACTCACGACCTAGTTCAAGTGGTTAGGCAGCCTATTCGAGAACAAGGTTCGTCTTGCGCAATATTGGACTTAGCGTTCCTAAGCCGCGATTTTTATGAGTATACAGTTTCAATTGAAAGTGGCCTGTGACCATTATCTTGTAAGTGTTACCATTCCTTTATTCAACTCAGTCGGTCACAAACGCACCACCACTCGAATCTCCAAGGATTATGCAATACCTGATGATGCTTCTATTGTGCAGTACATGAGAAGTTGTTATGATGACTTCATTGAAAAGGAGGGTGATGTTGACACGCTATGGAACCAATTTACCAGAATGTGCCATCACTGCATAAGGTCATTCGTACCAACCAAATCTAAAAACATTCCAAAAAGCACCCAATGCATTACGCGTAAAATCATCCATCTAAAACGCAAATTAAAACGGCTGAAAAAGAGTAATCCCCAATCAGCTATTATTCATGAACTTAAATTTGGCACGTGCTTTGCGCGAATCAAATGATTTTTACTTTAAAGGGGCCCTGCAACACCTTTCTCAGTTATATTGGAATAGTCTCATTATTGACGTATGACTCTTCACGAGTCATACGCCGCAAAAATTTTTCGAATCCGTCAAGTCTAAGTGGTGTTACCAAGTTATTGAGATCACGTTCCGCAGCTTTCTCCCTCAACTCAACGCCGCGAGCGCGCGGAAAGCTGCGCGGGGCGTGAAGGGAGGGAGGACGGAGGTGCGAGGAGGCGCCGAAGAGTTACGTCAGCGCCGGCGGCGTTTTTTTTTTCATTTTTTTCTCTCTGGCGTCTCGGCGCAACCACGTGGTCTGTGGCGCCACTTCCGGTCGGCTTGCGTGGTCGTCGTCGAGCGGAGCCCATCGCACCGTGTATCGCGCGTGCTTGAAAACTGCGAGTCGGTTTGGTAATGTTGGGTGTGCACCTCGAACTGCCGTAGTGTTTTCATCGCTCTGCCAACCATGGACGCAAACCTGCGTGCGCGTTTGGAACGAATGACAGCTGAGATGGGTTTCGACCCACACTCCGATACACCGCCTCGTCGCACTGCTCGCGCTTGAATCGTATTCAACACGGCAAAGCTGCGTGCACCCTTCTCCCAGTGGCGGTATACTTCGATGCTGTTTGCTCTTCGAATGCGGGCGCACAGCGAGTGCGGGCTGACAAAGAACTAAAGACTAGAAGAAAGGATCGTGGGGCATCGGGCCGGTGCGGACCCATCCCCCGGCTGTCTGCAGCTACCGTGAAAATGCGAGTCTGCTTGGTTGCTGTGTCGCGGTTTCTCGGGAACGTGAGACTACTGGGAGGATACGCCGAGGTACGGCTCGATGACATACTGAACAGACAGCGAACGGGACTCTCGCCATACAGCGAACACAGGTATCCTAGACTAGCCGGCGCCAGCATTGTTATCGGAGAAATGCTGCACCGCTGCCTCGGTCGGTCGTGAGAACACGCCGACGATGCAGTTTCCAGCTGACGAGGCAACACTCGAACCGCTGCCACTCTCAAAGGCAACCGGCGATGGTTAAAAGCACAGAAATATTCACGATTTCGGCACTGCGCATGCTGAAGAAAACGCAACCACGCAAGTGCGAGCCGACGAGCTGTCGGTGAGACCGGAAGTGCTAATATTAATGTTTGTTTGGTGTTTTAACGGCATAACACAATATAAACATATATATTATCTACTTATTGAACTCAAAATCAACAACGAAGGTAATAATGAGGGTGTTATCGTGATTATAACATCAGCCAATGGTGGAACTGCCGACAATCGCGTCATATATTGCGGACTAATACATCATTTGTCGAGAGAAGAGGGAGCGATTTTCAGCTGACTTTGAGAATTTATTGTAAATTCCAGGCTACTCGCTTCGCTATAATATTTGGCTCGCGTGCTCTCGGGAGCCTCGACTACCGATTGGCAGCGCTTTTTGACCCTGCTCAAAAAGTGTTGCAGGGCCCCTTTAAAGGAACACTGCCAAACTTTTTAAGAACGATGCTACGAAGTTTTGGAACTTCTTCAGGGATAGTAAGAAGCAGGTATCACTTATATTAGTCGATGGAAATGCAGTTACAGGTCTGAAGCTCACTGCAGAAAATTTTAAGGAATTTTTTCGTAGCGTGTTTGCTAAGGCTAGTCTTAATACGCCTCAGCAATGAGTGTTTCAGCCTAATTAAGTGGACTTTATCTCATATTCTGGTGTTTTTGCAATTATCTTGATGTTGAACACTAAATCATCTTGTGGTCCAGACAATATACCTAATGTTTTTTTTCGCCGTTATGCAGAAAGTATTGCTCATTTTGTCATTGTGCTCTTTCGATGTTCGCTGTTGAGTGCAAAACTACCCAGTGATTGGAAGAGGGCTCGTGTTTTTCCTGTGTTTAAGAAAAGCAACCATTTACTCGCAGAAAATTACCGTCCATCTCATTAACATCACCACTATGTAAAATGCTTGAACATGTAATATCTAAGCGCGTTGTGGAATTCCTCGAACAAACCTTTATACTAAATTTCAGCATGGCTTTAGAAAAAGTTATTCAAACGTAACTCAGTTAGGCTCAGTGGTTCATTCATTTGCAGAAACTCTGGATAAAAATAGTCAAATGGACGTCATATTCCTTGATTTTAGTAACGCATTCGATGAAGTTATTCATCACAAACTACTTACAAAACTCAGGGACATCAATCTACCCGACATATTCATTGCCTGGATTCAACACTATTTAGCAGAACGTCCACAGTTTGTTTCAGTAGATGGGAACAATTCGAGCTCTCTTCCTGTAACATCAGGCTTGCGACAGGCTAGTGTTCTGGGGCCGCTATTATTTTTAATTTATGTAAATGGCATTGTAAACAGAGTACTTCCAGGAACTCAAATCAGACTGTTCGTGGATGATTGTGTGCTCTTTCGTCAAGTTACCTCTTATAATGATCAACAGAACCTGAACTTAAGTCTTAATAACATACTAAACTGGTGTAATGACAATGGTATGGCACTTAACGCACAAAAAACTGTTTGTCTTTGTGTAACACGTTCAAAAACACCTCTTTATTTTACTTATAACCTCGGCTCATCGTCACTACAACAGGTTAATAACTACAAATATCTAGGCGTAACAATAACTAATCACCTACCTTGGAACTTACCCATAGATAAAGTATGTTCTGCTGCCTTCCGTAGACTGTTTCCTAAAACATAAACTTATAAATTCTCCTTTTAACATAAAACTACTTAGTTACTTTACGTACATAAGACCAAAGCTAGAATACTCGTGTGTATATGGGACCCCTTCACTAAATCTAACATTAAAAAAACTGGAAGCAGTGCAAGAAAAAGCTGTTAGGTTTGCTTATTTAAGGTTAAAATTATGGACTCGCCGCCTGAACTTATGACTGCCAACAACATTGAAACACTTGAATTACGCCGAAAAAAGAAAAAGGCCTTAACTTTCTGCATCTTCTTGATAATCATAAGTTAGCGCTTGACCCGCGTGCATATGTATCTCCTCTGTCCACTAGGCATACACGCCATCATCACACCCATTCTTTAGCCCCGTATTTTGCTAAAACCAACGCGTTTCAGTTTTCCTTTTTCCCGCGTACTGTATCAGAGTGGAACTGTCTAACTCATCTTAGCCAATTTTCTGTTGCTTAGAGCTAAAGTATGCACTGTTAGTTTGTGTTATGTATTCATTTAATGTAATATTTTGCCATGTTATCTTTTATGCGTTCTGTTAGAAGGTGTTTCGATTGCATTTCTCGTGATATATTCTTATTTTATCACATGTGTTTTGTTTACATCCTGCCTCTTGCACCTGTCCTGCTTGGACCAGTTGTTGGTCTGCAGTATTCAATAAATAAATAAATAAATAAGTAAGTAAATAAGTAAACGAATTATTTAATTAATTAGATGATTAATTAATTAATTTTGAAATGTTAACAGTGCAGAGAAGGTTTGAATCCACACCAACTTGCCCAAGTGTCAATACTTTCAAACCAGTGATAAGGCTCGCATCTTCTATGCCACATGTACAAATGTCGACGCGCTTTAACGCTGATCAGATTATTCGTTGACTGACGGCTCTACGCGCCGATACGTTGCATTCTTTTGTGGGCACAAGTTCGCCCAATGAAGAGTTTCATCTTTACCGGCTGCGATTGCTTTCTTCAACGTCAATATATTTACAGTGCAAATAGTTACTGTTCGTGAGGACACACATTATTAGCGTGCGACACTACAACTTTCCCTCCCTGAATCACTGCGTACGGTCCTGGAAGCGCGCTGGTGGTGTGCGCATTGTCCTGGGCCGACCAGGTGGCGGCTCAGCAACGAGTCCATGCCCATCTTCTGGCGCACTATACTTCTCCATGCTAGGGCTTGCGGCCTTACTCTCTAGATAGGTATGTTTTAGATGCGAAGCATCTTATGGCGGAGTTCAATCCGGTGGTGGTGGTGGTGTGCGGCGTGACCACCCTTACTGCGCATGCGCAAGCCCTCTCCCCACACCTCCACTCTCCTTTCCCCTCTCAATTTTCCCTCTCCACTCCCCCTCTCTCCTCCCCCTCTGAAACGCGGGCTCGACATGCCTAAACGCTGCTTCGCATCGCCTCATGGTCCCCTTTAGCGGGAGATGGTGTGATTTTTTTTGTTAACGTCCCTGCCTTTCCGCATTACATTTCTCTCTCTCTCTCTGCTCTCCCGTTGTTTATCTTGCGGCCGTGGTGAGGTCGACAGCGTAGGCACTGGTGATGGAGAACGTGCAGAAGCAGGCTGATCAGGGGACGGAGTATTGAGAGCGGTGGTGTGCGTTGGCTGCGCATCCCCAGCTGAGGTGGCCCGCGTCTTGTATGGCTCTGTCGAAGGAAGCATGCCAAACATGCAAGGTGCTGCCAAGTTTGTTTGCTCTGGTGATCCCTCTTTCGACTGCAGACAGCTGCCAGGCGTTCCAGGTTCTCCGGCTTTCCAGGTATAAAGACCAGCGGCCCCTGTTCTTGTGTATTTTCAGCGGTGGCCCATGATTGGGAATGCCGTTTGGCACTGGAACTGGCTTCTTCACCCGTACATAGCTTCCTGCTGGTAACTTGGGAACTTCGGTCGCTCTTCATTGGTCAGTAGAGGCATTAATTTTCCTCTGGTGCTCTGCAGCTCTTTTTCTGAGAACGCTCAATTCCCATGCTGGATTTCTGTTGAAGTATGCAGTGGGATGGCCAATGACTTCAAGAGCTGCTCTCATGTGACGAGCATGTGAAAGAATTGCATTTGAAGGACCGGTGGTGCTGTGAGAAGTGGCTCTGTATACTCCTAGGCATTCGGCATCTTTCTAGTAGGGCCAATTTGATGCGCGACTCAGTACGCTATGACATCTCCTCGCGAGACCATTTGCTAGTGGGTGGTAGACGGTAGAAAAGGTGTGTTTGCTCCCATGGTCTTTAAGGAAGCACTCAAATTTTCTTGGTGTGAGCTGCCGGCCATGGTCGTACACAATCGTAGTCGGGCAAACTTTCAGAAGCCTGGTAAGCCGGGCCAGTGTTTAATGGCCCATTGCGAAACTGTTCAAAAAGGACGAAACGCCAGAAAAGGATACACAAACAAGCGCTGACTAACAACTGATGCTTTCTTCCCAAGAATGAGCCAATGTATACAAGAAAAATATACAGAGACCTGTGAAGGACGTGCAGAAGAGCGAGAGAAAATGAAGGCGAGGGGACCCAAATATGTAAAACAATCGACGCACCACGCGTTGCACGCCATTCAAACGAGTCTAGGACAGTGCACGGGCGAAGTTCACGGGCAAACTTTGCGGGCAAGATTCACGGGCGAAGATTGTGAGAAGAAATTTAGTCACCGTGTGAGATCTAACATCAACGCAGAATGCCACCTCTCGCCATTTTGAAAAATATTTCACTATGGAAATGACAAATTTGCATGCACACGCTCCAAAGGACCGACGATGTCAGTGGCGATCATATAACAGCGCTTATGGGGCTTATGGCACTGGCTGAATTGGTGTGGGCGAGTTCTTGGTACTACTGTCTGCGCTCTGGCAAACACTGCAACTGCTTACAGTTGTTAGCCATCAGTACTTTTCGCGTAGACGTTTGCTTTCACAACACTGTAGCTTAATAAGCGAGCTGGACAAAAGTAGCTGTGAGCTTAGAACTACGATGCGCTCCGTACGAATGAGCACCCCATGATCTACTGACAATTCCTTTGGTACTTTACAGCACGCCGTCAGTTGAACAGGCAGGTTTCTGCATGGCAAAATTTGAGATTGGGCTGGTTGGTAATTCATCTTCAGCAACCAGCGCAGAACGGACAAGGAACAAGAAAGGGAACATAGACGAGCGCTTCTGCATGTCGTCCACGATGTCTGTACGTACCGCGCAACTTGTTAAAGCGTGTTATCTTCTGCTCTAGCAAGCCGTAAGTCTTCTTTTTGTACCGACGTCACTAGAGAAACGATCTTTACTTCCAGCTAAAGGCTGCCTTCTCTGTCTGGCCGACGAAGCCGGGACGAGACATCCGCACGTTTTGCTGCGCTCTCCACTCCTGTACTGCACCGCGGTGTTGTACTGCAGTAGCCATACAGTCCACCTCGCAATGCGGAGCGGTCGTTGTCCTGCACTTTGAGTTGAAAGGAGGACCGCTATAGCTTGGCGATCCGTTTTTAGAGTAAATGGACGTCCCCGTAAATACACAGGCCACTTTTCACAAGCCCACAAACAGGCTAGAGTATATTGTTCCCCAACCGAATATTTTCTCTCGGAGTCCGTGAATGCTCGGGATGCGAATGCCACGGTTCGATTGTGCTGACCGTCAACCTGTTCTATTGCTGCACCTAAACCATATGCGGATGCGTGTGTGGCCACAATGACGGAATGTGCTGGATCGAACATCCGTAGTACCTTGTGGTAGGCGAGAAGATCGTTGACTTGCGAAACTGCTCTGAGCAGCGGTGCCCCAGTTAGAGGAAGTATTTTTACTGAGAAGTCTGCGAATGGGCTCTGCTTCCTCTGCAGGTGGGGAACAAATCTAGCATAATACTCCACCAGTACGAAAAGCACCCGAGCTTGCCAGCGTCTACGGGTGTGGCAGCGCGAACGATGGTATCAACCTTAGACTGACCAAGAAGTGAGAACTTTGATGCGTTGAACATCTGCAATCCACAGCAAGACTTACTTCATGTGGTGCGTGTGCTTCTTTTACGACTTGCCGAAGATGATGTCGTCCAGGCAACGGAGGACACCTTTGCAGCCTCGGAGGATTGATGCCATGAGCCGCTCGAACGCAGATGGCTCTCAGGCTAGCCCGAAACTCTCCCTTAAATATGAGAAGGCCGTCATCTGTTATGAACGCTGTGATGACTGCTGCCTGGATGGAGCTAGACTTGGTAGTATGCAGATGCCGAACCCAATTTCGAAAAGTGATGAGCGCCGTTCAGAGCGTGTCATTCTTCTGTGTGTGCCAGGGAAACGAAGGCAACCACCACAGCTTTGTTCACCTCCCGAAGGTCAACGAAAGCACGAACGTTACCATCTTTCTTCTAGGCTACAAAAATTGGAGAAACCCACTCAGATGCATTTATTCATTCAATGACTTCGATGGAAAACACTTCCTTCAGCTCGCTGCTGACTGGTTCTCCCACAGAAAGTTGTGGACGTCTAAGCGTCTGCTTGATAGCAACACCACACTCCTCGAAGTTGAACACCTTTGGGAAGTGCAAGCCCAGGTGAAAATAAGTGTTCGGATTTCGTCCATATCGATTGTTTGTTTCAGTTTGTGAATGTGCAGGCGGCAAGTCTGGACACTTCGATGGCGCCAAGTGAACACGGGTTTCGATGGCCGCATTGAGGCGGCGTAGCTCCATTCCTATATTATGAAGGCCATGAACTGGTACGGTGTCTACGCGAAGAACCGATGTTTCGCTTGGTCTGACGTGCAAAGCCATCACAGCTGGTACTGCGTAGTTCGCGCAGGAAACTTGCTGTAAACGAGAATTTTTCGGCGTGAAAAATCCAGCAACGTATGTTGAGAACCTTGCAGGTGAACGTGGTCTTGGAACAAGCTTCGACACTGTTTTCCCGTTGTTGAGACACTTATGCTGCTGTCTTCCAGGAACATTACGACGCGCGGAGGTGAAACTCCGACTTCAGCCTACATGCCTGTACGGTTGCCAGAGTGTATAGTAAGGGTGTCACGTTGGCGCGTAAGAGTGTCGTCTAGGTAATGGGGAACGCACCATCGGCACTAGGGGTGTGCGAATATTAGAAAATTTCGAATAACGAATCGAATAGCGTTGTATTCAATTGGGTACTCGAATCGAATAGCGCATATTCGAATTACCGAATATTCTTCCAGTAGTTTTCAAATAATCAGCACCGACGGAAAACCCCAAGAGGAGCAACACGTGGGAACAGCGAAGGATCATTTTTTTGTATTTACTGAATTGCCAAGACGCATGCAGTTCAAGCTTTCCCGGGACTATCGAAGCTTTACTCATCACCGGGTCAAGGAATTTTAACTCGAAAGTGTGTTATGCCGGGTCCACCAAGACTTTCATGACGTATTTCCGTCACGGAAATACGTCAGCAAAATGAACGCCATGAAATGGCAAAGAAAAAAACTAAGAAAAAGTTCCGTTGACAGGAGTCGAACCCACGACCTCTCAGCCCGCGACGATGGCTGGCGGGCGTTTAGCCCACTGACCTACCGCCAAACGCATTACGGAATAAAGATAGATTTACCAGCGCAAAATAGACAGGACAGTTAGGAAGGACACACACACATAGCGCTGTACTCACAACTGATTTATTACTATTAACACAAGCTTTCTTAAGCAAACAGAGCGCCTGGCTTTGGCAGGGTACCCTTCCCACGTGCTATCAGCCGTAGCGGAAAGCATGCTCAGAGGCGTGAAAAGTGCTGACCGGGTGCAGGAGCAGGTGCCAACTCAAAGAAGAGGACCGTGGTGGTGCCGTACATGCACAGGTTGTCACACAACCTGAAAAAGATAGCCCAGTGGTGCGACATCAGGGTGGCATTTTCAGCCCCTGATAAGCTCTCCAGGTTGTGCCGAGCGGTGAACGCTCCCTCTGGGAACAAGGACGTGTGCGAAACAAAGCACCGCCATCCTTTTGTGTCGTGTGAGCAAGGAGTTGTGTACTCCACGCCACTCTCATGCGGCAAGTACTATGTTGGACAAACGGGCAGGTGCCTCAATGTCCGTCTCAGAGAGCACCAGCAGAACCTGTCAGCGGTCGCCTGCAGTCATTTAGCCATGCACTGCCGAGACTGCGGCTGCTCCCCGCTTTTTGAGGGTTGCACTGTCTTAGCCAGGCATAGCGAGCAAATTGTTAGAGAGATTTTAGAGGCAGCCGAAATCGAGAGGCTGGGTGACAAATGTGTCAGCAGGCCTTCCATTGCCCTCTCAAATAAGGAAGTCAGGTACCTACGGCGCTTACCTTTTTAATAGTTTTTACCCTGTCCTTTACACAATAGTTTTTAACATGTGCTCTACACATTTCTTATATTTCATTTTAGTTTTTAACGTTTTATACCTTTTTTATCTTTCTTGTGTGGCTGCCTTGGTTTTTCTGGCTTGCCGGTTGGTTTTAAGATCAATTATAGTGTCACTTCTTTCATATCGGGGGCGTACTTTGTAGCGTAACAATTTTTCGACTGCGCGGTTACCGTCGGTAGATTGTCTTTTCGGCAAGCAGTGTCACGTGGTTCCCACCGCTTCTTTTCTCGATGTTATCTTTCTGTTGCTTCGACGCGTGCCTACAAAAAGGCCCTGCGTTCGCAGTAATAAATCAGTTGTGAGTGCAGCGCTATGTGTGTGTGTCCTTCCTAACTGTCCTGTCTATTTTGCGCTGGTAAATCTATCTTGATCATGAACCAACTCGCCCAAGCAGCCGTTTTAGCATTACGGGGGGCTACATGGACGCGCCCTTTATCTTCCACACTATCCTCTCACGGTGCTCTTGGATGGATGGATGGATGCATGGATGGATGGATGGATGGATGGATGGATGGATGGATGGATGGATGGATGCTATGAGCGTCGCCTTTATAACTGGGCAGTGACGTGTCTGCCACCAGGCTCGAAAAAAAACTTCTTTGCCTCTGGAATTACCTCCGGCAAGACGCCGTTGCTACGACCGTCCCAATAGTCGCGTTTCCAACAGAAGTGTCATTTCGTGAACGCTTTAGGGACTATACACGCGCTATCCGCACACCCGCTCCGCACGTGGCGGGACACCTGCCGCCCGCAAACGGAGGAGGAAAAACCGGTACCCCGTGTGCGACGATTGGCGTCGTTCCGGTTTTTCCTCCTCCGTTTGCGGGCGGCAGGTGTCCCGCCACGTGCGGAGCGGGTGTGCGGATAGCGCGTGTATAGTCCCTTAACGCACCGCGAGGCGGCGGCTTTAGACCAAACCTCGCTCATAGCATCCATTTATATCGAGAAATAGCTCTCCGACGCTCGCCTGGCTGTCGCACCGCGTTCCCCACTCGCCCTGTTAGAATTATAGGCCAGGCTAGAGAGAAGACACGACACTCGTCGTGTTTATCTTCGCGTTTCACGACGCTTTGAAGGAGTGCGTATCGAGTATGTGTGTTTACTATGTGATTGTTGATGCCATCTTTGCGCGGGATTCACCCAAATGCACTGTCCAGGTATATCTTGACAACTTCAGCTACTGCAGTGGGTAAATCATGATCATGGGCGTTAGTTGTCGGCACGGAGATGTGCCACCAAGCGTCAACCTGGGTGCGTCCACATCAAGCGGTGCTATACATACCAAACAGCAATAGACACTGTACAAGTTCCAATATACCAATGCGCTATAAACAATCAACTACTTCTATGACGACGCGTTTCACTTTCGTGTTAGACACCGGTCCCTATGACGGAGGGATCAGCCATAATCTTTGCTTTAAGCTCCAGTGTCGCTGAACCCACTGTCTACTCAATCAACTATCATCATCATGAGATTCATGATGCTCATTCATGAGACATTATTCACTTTTGAGACCTTAGCACTATTTAAAAGCTGGTGACAAAGCAGCTCCTCGAATAGTGAAGCAACTGCTGTATTCATCCTACAGCTAAAAAAGGCTCTTGTCGCTACAGTATATGAGCTTACCTCAGTTTGCATAATTGTGGTATCTTTTGTTGTGGTGCGAAGAAACAAGTGAAACTCAAAAACAAGGGCGAAGAAGAAGGCACATTCAAGCAAACACCATCGCCGGACTTACAACACCATCGTGTTGTAAGTCCGGCGATGGTGTGTGCTTGAATGTGCCTTCTTCTTCGTCCTTGTTTTTGAGTTTCGCTCGTTTCCTCGCACCTAAACATGAACCAACCGGCCCAGTTTTTCACGCTTCTGAGGTATCTTTTGTCAGCTAAATGTAACGGTAAGGTTACTCTCACAGTTTGCCAATATTTGTTTAAAATAGAAGAAGTCACAGTTTCGCTGCAAGGGCGAAGCAATGAATGCGATAGCAACAAATTGGAATGTAACGCGAAGAACGGAAAGCAGCTCGAAATTGCCAGCGCGTCGCTGGAGCCCAAAGGACGCACGAAAAGAACGCACACAGGACGAGCGCGAACTATCATGCGTCATAGCTCGATACTTGAAGCGCACTGCTGAAACATAAAGCAGGACGCACGAAACGAACGAACAGATACACACAGGACGAGCGCGAACTAAATTTCGCAGTTGTTACTTATTTCTGTTTGAAGAGCGCGCTCCTTTCGCGAACGCGGCCGCTGCATCGAGCGAAGAGACCTTCGTACGCTCTGTGACTCAGCGCCGGGGAAAGCACAAAACATACAACCCCCCGCTCCACCCCCTTCTTTCGTCGCGTTAAGTGCACGAAGGCGACTACGCCCTGTAGGGTGAAGAGCATCGGCGTTCGCAGGAATGGGGTGACGACCTTTAAAGCGCGCCCCAAGCGCACTTCGCGCCAACTCGCTGGTGAGTAAGAAAGCACGCTGAAGTCAATGGTGTATATAAATAGCTCGCCGTTAACATGCTGAAAGACGGTACTCTTCGTGGCCTAGCCGTCTAACGCCGCGCGCTGCGGAGCGAGAGGTCGGCCTTTCGATTCCGCGCGTCGGAAAGTATTTCTGAATTATTTCAGAAAACCAGCCGAGACTGTCCATATAATTGCTGTCGCAATACATCTCTTTTTTGTGTTTGAGTGATATTTTTTATAATTAAAATATGTTCAAGAATGTGAAAATTCATGAAATTTGCGCTTTTGTTGCCTTCTTTTGTGATGATTATTTGCTTCTTAGCTCGGTAGCATCTGGCAACTCTGGTCGGGTCTCCGCCGCTGATCTCGTTTTCGCTCTGCATTACGTGGAGCCTCGCGAAAGGCAGCATCTTGTTCAGGTGTACGCTTCCTCCTCAGTAGACCCGTGGCTACAACCTGCCTCGGCAAAAAAAGGCACGGCTCTCTTATAATGATCCCGAGGACATGGACATGCGCATTAGATCTATTTATGACGTATCTAATGACGGTAACTGTTGTTAGGCAACTCGTTTATTTAAATTTGGCGTGGTTATCCTTGGTCGCTTCGGTAACTTCGACGCGGCTCCTCCGCAGCGGTTGCTATGCCGCATGCGCGGCTTGGCATGACGTCACATCAGCTGTCGCGCTAGCAAGGCGCGGCGGGTTCCGTAGCCGAGCGCGGCTTGGCGGCGGCTTCTTCGTTACTACTGCTACGGTGCATGCGCGGTTTGACATGACGTCACACCAGGTGGCGCGGTAGCGAGGCGAGGCCAGGCAGTGGTTGCTAGGCAACGGCACGGCGAGGTTTCTTGCGAGGAACAGCCGTTTTTATGCCGTGCTTAACAGCTGCGTTGTTAAAAAAGCCCTGCAATTCTAGGGCTGTCTTGAAGATGGTTGCCTAGCTCTTCGAAAGCTATTCAAACAGCGCTCAATTCGTATTCCTATTCGACTCGCGATGGTCACTATTCGATTCGAATTTGATTCGGTTCTAAAGTTCACTATTCGCACACCCGTACTTGCCACTATTCCGGCTGCGCCGGCGGCAAATCACGTGAGGTGAGGCGTTCGCTGAAACGCCATTGCCTGAGAAGGTAGATCACGTGATCTTGCTATAAATCACGCGGTGCGAGGCGTTTGCTGAAATGTCATTACCTGAGCCAACACATCACATGATCTTGCGCTGACCGGTGGGGTGTAATCGCGCGCAATTCAATCTAGCGACGGATTCGCGACACCACGTCATGTCGCTACAATCACGTATTGCGAGGCACTAGTTGAAACGCCGTTGCCTCAGCTGGCAGGTCACATGATCTATCTTTGGCCAATTAGGCGTTAGCGCGAACATTTCAGGTCTGGCGGCAGATTTACGACACCATTTGATCTCGCTAGAAATCACACGGTGCGAGGCGTTTGCTGAAACGCCATTCTCCGATCTGGTAGGTCACCTGATCTCAGTTTGTCTAATCAGGTGTAAGCGCGCGCATTTCAAATCTAGAGGCGCATTTACGACAGTACGTGGCCTTGCTAGCCAATCACATACACTCGCGACAACTGACGCCCGTGATCATGATTAAACCTATGTGGTATCTGAAGCAGTTAACATAAACCTGGACGTAGAATATGGTAAATTGCGCACAAATATGACATCAACAAACACATAATAAATACTGGTACAACTTACGCACTCGTTCCAAGCATCGTCATTTTAGGAGAGGAACGCCAAGGCGCGAGCTCCCCAGTAAGCGGGTAACCGCGCCTGTGCTCATGAATACACCATACAACGCTTCAAGAACGCGAACGGCAGAGTTCGTAGCTTGAGCCGTGAACGCGGGAAGGCGTTCCGCTTGCCGCTGGCGTGTCTCTCGCTGCACCAAAGCACTCAATGCGCGACGTTCGCCTCTCGACGTTGTTGCCTTTTTGTGGCGCTTGTCGCAGTAGTTTTATTACTCGGTGATATCGCACTCGAAGCAGTAAGCGGCGGAGAAATGCAGTCGGTGCATGTGGAAGCTGTAAAGCTATGAGGACAAGGCGTCACACGCTAACACGACACAAAAGGCAAAACGCGTAACTGCGTTGTCACTGAACCGAATCACCCCGTGCGCCGCATTGCACCGACTGTGCATTCCTACAGTATTGCACCGAAAGCCTCCGTTGCGCTGAAACTACCGAAGTACTCCGTGTCGGCGCCTGTTAACGCACGTTCACACCGAGCGCGGATCCGGAAAGCGGACGCGGATTATCCGCAAAAACGGAAAACCCGCTTCCGCTTGCCCGTATCGCTCCCGGACCGATTTCCTCCGCGCGGAAAAGTTGACCGCTTTGCCGGCAGCCAATCAGGGCCCGAGAAGAGCGCGCGCAGTATTGCGTAGTGATGCAAGATGGCGACACGTCAGCCGATTGGTGGATTGCTCCACTCCTGCGGCGTATCCCAGTAAACCACGAATGTCCATGGTACGTAGCGGTATAATCCAAACATCTAGGACGAAAGAAGATGTCTTATTTGCGTCTGAAAGATGTCCAATTTTCGCTTTGCGCAATGTGGACGTCTAAAAGATATACAAAGGCTTATTGTAACGGACGTACAATGCACATGTACGCTGTGTGAACGATGGACGCATTTTGGACGTCAGTGACAGACGGTGCACATTTGTGCTTATTTTTCACAAAACACCGACCTTCAAGGGATTAGAAATAATCAACGAATGTTTCAACGACACTAAATCGGCGCATCCACTGAAGTCTGGCATTGATTCCTCGCGTTAGCTCGCAGAAACGGATGCAACAAAAGAGAAAGAAAAAGAACGTGTAGCGAAGCGTTCGTTGCCGGTAATGGGTCGTCCTCTCGAGCGCCTTCTAGTGGGTCGCCTCTTCTCTGAGAGCACGTTCCTCGTGCAGAGAGTCGGCCCCGCTTTTGACTGTCGCCGTCGCCGAGTGCCCGCTAATAAACGTCTTGACAATTTGGTGGAAAGTGCTGTGCCCTTTCAACAACTACGGTCCGCATTCGATGCCCTTGGAGCTTCGATCCCGTACCGTGCCTGCTACCATGACTCAAGACGCCGCCCAGCAAACGCCTCCTCTTGCACCGACGCCATGTCCAGGTGTCCCCCGCATCCGCGACCCTCCTGTCTTCACCGGCGCGGATGGCACCGACGTCGAGGACTGGCTCGCGATCTACGAGCGTGTGAGCGTCCCCAATAAATGGGACGAGGCAGGCAAACTGAGCAACCTCGTTTTCTACCTCACGGGTGTTGCCGGCCTATGGTACAACAACCACGCATCCGATTTCGCTACGTGGTCGGCTTTCAAGACCGCCATCATCGACGTGTTTGGCCGCCCTGCCGTTCGCAAGCTGCAAGCCGAACAGCGTTTACGTGAACGAGCCCCGCAGGCCGGCGAGTCTTTCACGAGCTACATTGAAGACGTGCTCGACTTGTGCAAGAAAGCCAATGCGACAATGTCTGAGTCCGACAAGATCCGGAACGTTATGAAAGGCATCGACGACGATGCCTTCACCATGCTGCTCGCCAAAAACCCTCGCACTGTGGCAGAGGTCATCACACTGTGCCAAAGCTACGAGGAGCTGCGCCGGCAGCGGCTGATGACGCGTCGACCTCCATCACGCGACACCGATCTCGTTGGCTTGTCGGCCACGTCGGACCACTCCGTCTTACTCGCCGAGATCAAGTCCTTCGTGCGCGAGGAAATTGCCCGCCAGTTTTCTCTACTCGCCTTCGCTCACCCGCAGCATGTTGAGCAGCCGTCGACCACACTGCTGCCTCCCTTACGCCGGGCAATCGAGCAGGAAATCGCGGAGGTCATGCCGGAATATCACCAGCCCCCTCCAGCGCCTGCGCCTCACAGTTACGCGCAAGTTGTAGCCAGGCCGCCCCCAGCGCTCCCTCTGGTGCCCCCGCTAACTCACGCCGGAGCCGTCGCCAGGCCTCAGGCCTTCGAAGCGAGTGTGCCGGCTGCGTACGCCGACGTCATTCATACGCCTCGACTGCAGACCACCATGCAGTCGTATCAGCCGCCGCCCCGTCCCTCGCGTCCTGCGACATGGATGGGACCTAGCCCGGCAAGCCGATGGCGCACTGCCGACAACCGCCCCATCTGCTTTGCGTGCGGTTGGGCCGGTCACGTCGCCCGCTATTGCAACCGCGTGCAGCCGCCTCGAGTCGGATCAACCGTCACCACCCAGTCCAGCCGCCCGTATTACGACCCGCCGCCGCCTATGTCGCCGACGTCACGCCCAGCTTCGTCTACCCGCCGTTCACTGTCGCCGATGCGCCCTCGTCCGGTCGCACGAGAACAGGAAAACTAGTCGTCGCAGTCCAAGAGGCAAGGGCTGCGACGCTATCGAACTGCGAAAGCCCTCAGCAAAGCCCATCAAACGTAGTAGACGTGTTTGTAGATGGTGTGCGCACATCGGCCCTTGTAGACACTGGAGCTGCTGTATCCGTTATGGACGCTAAATTTAGCCGACTACTACGAAAAGTGACGACGCCGCTTTCCGGGCTCTACCTCCGTACAGCCAGCGCCCAAAGTATTCACCCGACAGCGGTGTGCACCGCCCGTGTCATGATTCAGGACGCTCTGTACGCCGTCGAATTCATCATAATTTGTTCATGCTCCCACGACGTCATCCTGGGATGGGATTTTCTCGCACGTCACGACGCCGTAATTCGGTGCGCACCAGCCGAAATAGAGCTCTCACCTTTCCCAGATTTGACGCCGGCGGACAGTCCACCGACTGCGACCAAGGTACTCGTCAAAGACGACACCACACTTCCTGCAAACTCGTCAACGGCTGTATCAGTCTATTGCACCGGTCTCGCTGACACCGTTGCACTCCTTTCTCCATCTGACCGCGTTTTCAACAGGAAAGGCTTGCTGGTGCCATTTGCGACCGTGCAAGTCACTCAGGGCGACACCGATATTTTTGTTACGAACCCATCCCCGTACATTGTTACATTGGTGCGAGGGGAATGTCTCGGCAGAGCGGAAGCTCTCGAAGACGCACAAATTATGGACGCACCGGGTGACACGCACTGCGCCAGCTCCCGTTCGCTCAGTGCTGTTTCCACATCTGATTCGTCACCCGCTGATGTGTTTGGTTCCTCGATTGCTGACAACCTTACATCGGTCGAGCGTTCCCAGCTTCTATGCCTGTTGGAATAATTTCGTTCTTCGTTCGATGTCGCGCAAATTTCTCTCGGCCGCACGTCTGCTGTCACGCATCACATCGACACTGGCACACAACCACCACTGCGGCAACGTCCATATCGCGTATCGCCAGCAGAGCGTCGTGTAATTAACGAGCAAGTCGAAGACATGCTTCGCCGCGATGTTATTCGACCCTCCAACAGCCCGTGGGCTTCTCCTGTCGTTCTCGTTGCGAAGAAGGACGGCTCTGTGCGGTTCTGTGTGGACTACCGACGACTCAATAAGATTACCCGTAAGGACGTTTATCCCCTACCTCGAATAGACGACGCCATTGACTGCCTGCAAGGAGCAGAATTTTTTTCATCGCTCGATTTGCGCTCAGGGTACTGGCAAGTCCTCATGGCTGATGACGCTCGACCGAAGACAGCGTTTGTCACACCCGACGGCTTGTACGAGTTTAACGTCATGCCGTTTGGGCTGTGCAATGCGCCCGCGACCTTTGAGCGCATGATGGATACCGTTCTGCGCAACTTGAAATGGCACACGTGCCTGTGCTACCTCGAAGACGTCGTCGTTTTCGCCCCGGACTTCTCCACGCATCTTCAACGCCTGCGGCATGTTTTGACGCGTTTGAGCGAGGCCGGGCTACAACTGAATCTAAAGAAGTGCCGATTTGCAGCACGGCAACTGACGATACTAGGATATGTCGTGTCCAAGGACGGAATTCTCCCTGATCCAGCCAAGCTTCGGGCCGTGACAGAGTTCCCCAAGCCTACGTCCGTCAAGGAACTGCGCAGTTTCGTAGGATTATGCTCCTACTTTCGGCGCTCTATCCGAAACTTCGCGACTATCATATCGCCGCTGACGAAGCTCCTTGGCAGCAACGGGCCCCTCAATTCGTGCTCGTCACAGTGCGACGACGCTTTTGCAAAGCTCCGTCGTTTGTTGACGTCTCCTCCCATACTACGCCACTACGACCCAACGGCCCCTACAGAGGTACACACGGACGCCAGCGGTGTTGGCCTCGGCGCTGTCCTTGCGCAGCGCAAACCTGGGTTCCCAGAATATATCGTGGCATATGCAAGCCGTACGCTTACTAAAGCCGAGACCACCTACACCGTCACGGAGAAAGAATGCCTGGCAATCATCTGGGGCCTTGCGAAGTTTCGGCCTTATTTGTATGGTCGCCCATTTGATGTTGTCACCGACCATCATGCACTGTGCTGGTTGTCGTCGTTGAAGGATCCCTCAGGCCGTCTCGCCCGTTGGGCACTTCGCCTGCAAGACTACGACATCCGCGTGCTGTACCGCAACGGACGCCAGCATGCTGACGCCGACGCCCTGTCGCGCTCTCCCTTGCCTGACGAAAGTGCCCACAGCTCAGTGTCTCACTTTGCCGTTTCTTCCATCGACATTCACACCATTGCTACCGAACAGCGCAAGGACCAATGGATTGCCTCACTGATACACTTACTGACTGATCCGTCGGCCACACCATCTACTCGCGCGTTGCGTCGTCAAGCCCACCATTTCGTCGTTCGCGACGACCTGCTCCATCGACGCAATTACAACGGCGACGGCCGCCGGTGGCTACTAGTAATACCCCGCAGTCTGCGTTCTGACATATGCGAGTTGTTCCACTCTGATCCGCAGTGTGCACACTCTGGCGTAGCGAAAACCTACCACCGCATTCGCCAACGGTACTTTTGGCGAGGGATGTACCGCTACGCGCAGAAGTTCGTTCGCTCCTGCATCGACTGTCAGCGCCGCAAAACTTCAACGCACCTGTCGCTGGCAGGTCTGCACCCTCTACCTTGCCCTGACCGACCGTTTGGGCGCGTTGGCATCGATCTGTATGGGCCACTTCCTCTGACATCCGCTGGTAACCGCTGGGTCATCGTCGCTGTAGACCACCTCACGCGATACGCTGAAACTGCCGCCCTCCCTGCGGCTACAGCGCGCGATGTGGCCTCCTTCCTGCTCCACCGATTCATGCTGCGTCACGGTCCGCCCCAGGAGCTGCTCAGTGATCGAGGCCGTGTCTTCTTGTCGGAAGTCGTGGAAGCCATTCTCAAAGAGTGCAACGTTGTTCACCGCAAAACTTCTGCTTACCACCCGCAGACGAATGGCCTCACCGAACGCTTTAACCGCACGCTCGGCGACATGCTCTCGATGTACGTCGCCGCCGACCACACAAATTGGGATGCCATTCTGCCCTTCGTCACGTACGCCTACAATACCGCGTCTCAGAGCACTACTGGTTTCTCGCCATTTTTCTTATTGTACGGCAGGCACCCGTCGCACACAATCGACACCATCCTTCCCTACAAGCCAGATCAATCTGAATGTGCGCCTATTTCGGACACAGCCAGGCTTGCTGAAGAATGTCGCGAGCTTGCGAAGACCTTTACAACGCACGAACAAGAGCGGCAGAAGAGAATTCGCGGTGACCCCACCACTTCTGAGTCCACGTTCCTCCCTGGAGCGCTCGTCTGGCTCTCGGTCCCGACCACTGCAACTGGCCTCTCTTCCACACTACTGCCCAAATACGAAGGCCCCTACCGTGTCGTGGAACGCACATCCCCGGTCAACTACCTGATCGAACCTATCGAACCATCTTCGGACATGCGCCGTCGAGGACGTGACATTGTCAACGTGGAGCGCCTGAAGCCCTACCATGACCCGCTGATAGTGACAAGCTGCTAGGTCGTCAGGCGGCTCCCTTTTCGTGCCCGGGGTAATTGTAGCGAAGCGTTCGTTGTCGATAATGGGTCGTCCTCTCGAGCGCCTTCTAGTGGGTCGCCTCTTCTCTGAGAGCACGTTCCTCGTGCAGAGAGTCGGCCCCGCTTTTGACTGTCGCCGTCGCCGAGTGCCCGCTAATAAACGTCTTGACAAACGGAATAAATTGGGCGTTTGCTGATGAAAACACCGCTGTCGTCTGCTCCTCAACGCTGCCAAAGGCGCGCGCTGCGTGTTCCCCCACCTCTAAGCGGCTCGCGGTTTTTTTTTTCCCGTCCTTTTTGGTTTTCCTTTCTGCGTGGCCTCCGACATTAACCGGCGGTGCACGCGGCTGCCAATCTCGGAGGCCATGCTCCCTGCACCGTGGTTGCGGCTCTGCGCCGCAAGGCGCCGTGTCTGTCGGTACGGTATGAGTTGTGCACACTGTACCATCGGTGCATTTTATTTGTGTTATTTTTGTGATGTTATCTGGCCGTCCACGGACGCCCATTCTAACGGGAGAGTGATATTTGTTGATTCCGGCCCACATCTTGAAGCCTACATTTTAAGTCTCAAAGGCTATGCTTACTTCCGTTTGCAACGCAAAATACGTCATGGCCGCCATGATTTGTACAAAAAAATTATTACGTTTGTAGAAACTTAGTACAGTTACTTCTAAATTACAATGAGCGGCAATATAAAGCATGAATTTGTACATCGTTCCCTAAGGTTGTGACACGCGTCGACGTCGTCCCCATCACCGCCATCGCCATCACGTTTTCTTTCGCACATGTACGCACATTGCGTACATGTTTGTTTGGACCAGTCGCGGTTGGGTCTTGAGGTTTGGTCCTGCCAGGGCCAACGCTGCCAGCAGCGACGTTTGTCCGCCGCTTTTTATCTGACGTATGTGCACTTACGTTGACCGCTGTTGGGTGTTGTGTGGTGGATGTTCTCTGGCTGTGTCGCGTGCAACAAGAACAGTAGAAGAGTTTCTGAACTCCGGTCGCCTCGGCAGTGGGCCATTGGCCAGCAAAGGTACGTACTACTTACGCTCTCTTATCCTTTCCTTTAGTGAATAAGGCCGTTGTGTAATGCGTGAATGGAGGTTTTTGTTTCTTTTCGCAGTTGCGTGTTCCTAAACCCATAGTTCATACCGTGTCGTCTGGCATGGACGTAGACCACTGTTGGGTACTGTGTCGCGTACAGCAAGAACCCTGTCCGCCCCGGCAGTGGGCCATTGGCCAGCAAAGGTACGTTCTCTCATGGTTTCCTTTAGTGAATAAGGCCGTTGTGTAATGCGTGAATAAAGGTTTTTGTTTATTTTCGCAGTCGCGTTTTCCCAAACGCACAGTTCTGTATTGCCGTGCATGCCTCGGTGATATCGACATCATTACTTCTGCTTCGTTTCCTTGATGTAATGGTTTGTAGCTGCAAGAGTAGTCATGATAAGCTTAGTTTAGCCTGTCCTTTTGTAGTACTGTGCATTTGTTAGCGTTGTTTTTCGTGGTATGTCGCAGCTGTAGTTCTGTTTTTATTTGCTTAGCTGTGTGCGCTTGCTTGTTGTCTCTTTCCCTAGCATGCCAAAGCTTAGTTGGAATAAGCGCCATGCTCAAATCAGCCAATGGCGGAACTGTGCACATACACGCTATGATTTGTGGACTAACACATCATTTGTCGAGAGAAGAGGGAGCATTGTTTAGGTGACTGAGAATTTATTGTACAATCCAGGGCTCGTGCTGCGATATAATATTTGCCTTGTGTGTTCTCGGGAGCCTCGACTACCTATTGGCAGCGCTTTCTGACCATGCTCAAAAAGTGTTGCGGGTCCCCTGTAAGGTAGCGATACCGGCTAGGTGAACTGATTAGCTCCTATATTGAAAATTAGAAAATGGGAAAAGTACAGTTTGCCTTCATAGAATGGGGAAATTCTCTTGCAGTTCATTGCAGTCAGTGATCCAGTTCCTTAATTCGCTCCTGAATACTGCTTGATCGCATGCTTATTCAAAGGCTGTTACCTAAACAATCTACACGGACCTCATCGAGGTTGTGTGAAAGCTAGTATTTGGAAATCTCTCTCTCTCTCTCTCGCTCTCTCTCTCTCCTCTCTCTCTCTCTCTCTCTCTCTCTCTCTCTATATATATATATATATATATATATATATATATATATATATATATATATATATATATATATATATATATATATATAGTCTCGCAGAGAAAGCGAGCCCTAAAAGTAATCGTCTGTTCTATATATATATAATACAGCGTTTGTAGCCGTATTTAGTGCATAACACACCTTTCCTTTCATGTTAGCAGTTTTAATAGAAGCAGCGCTTCATTGTTTGCACCTGATTGGGAACTAATGCATCACACACAATGCTTAGTCGTGTCCAGTATGAATGTTCTCAAGCTTTCAAGAAATGTTCTCCGTCACCATTTAATGATGATCACACCATACTTGACACCCTTGATGGAAGGCCGTTTGTAGCAGGTTTCAGCTTTGTACTTGACTCTTCACTGCAGTTAATGCCCTGACTCATTTTATCCTGGAGAAAAGACATATTACATTGGATAATAATTAACTTTCACCTCCTCCAGTTAATTACTTAGGTGTCATGTTTTTTTAAAGAATTTAATCTACTTTTCTTGAAGCAGTGCGCCTTCATGTCACATTTTTGGGGGAAAGACCGACAGTCTCTGCGTATCTTAATACTTTTTCAATTTACGATAGTTTTGGGTGCCCTCTCAAAGTCATAGAATTGGGGCTCCATTGATGTGTTTTGCAAGATAGCCATTTTAAGGCATAAAATAGAAAGGGCAATGCGACAAGTTTCTCTGGTTCAAGCAGTTTCATGAACTCTCGATTCCTTTACTGTACCGGCTTTATTTTTTTTTACCTTCCTTTCTACTTGAATCCAGGCACACAGCCATCGGACTGAGCATATCAAGTAGCCCCTCCTGTGACCTACAAGACCACACTCATTCGGCCGAGGAGCCTGTCTGGACTTACGTTGAGAGTGCTGGCAGACAGTTTGTTTTTTCTGGACTTATGTTGGGACTGCTGGTGGACAGTTTCGGTTTTAGTCTTCAGCTGGTGCACAGTTCACTTTTATCACACCGCCTCATTTCTTTTGAGTGTATCTGCGTTCTCTAGACATTTAGCCTGTGTTCTTACACGTTGAGAGTACTCCTATGGTTTACAGCATTGCTTTGCTCATATAAACTTTTGTGATACTGCCTTGTTGCTTTCGACTCACTTCATTCTCTTGTCATTTCGCCAGTATTGAAATACTCTTATGATTGTATGTGCAGTAATCTTTCAGGGCAATGCATTGTACTCATTGTGTGTAACAAAACATTGCAATAGCCTGAGAAGAGTATTGCACATTTGATGTGTTATCAGATGTGTTATATACCTAAAAGGAACAATGTGAGGTATGCAGCGCGCTCTCCATAGAAGGCAGTACAATACACGAGGGTAGCGATGCGGGCTTATTGGTCTGTCATGGTTCTTGGATGTGGGCACGAAAAGACAAGGACGAAGGGAGGAAGACACACACACTGGCGCTACTGACAACAAAGGTTGTCAACTGCTCTTACAACTGCTCTTTTATGCCGAGACACCTACACCTACTTCCAAAATCATAAATACTAAAATTTACAAAATAGTGATTCGCAACAGTTACTTTCAGGTTACAACAGTACATATAGCGAGCACTCAAGTGAGCAAAAAGTATTGTGGCCTACAGTCTGTCGAGCGTTCGTTTTTGAGAGCCATAATTAGTGCACCTCACAAGCCGCTAGACGTCATGTGGATGCGAGTTTAAGGAATGAACATCTTTTAATATGTACTGATGGGCTAGTTGGTGAGCCATGATTTTCGAATAGGCAGCGCACAAAAGGGCAACAAATACGCACACATAAGACTCAAACACAAGCGCTGTCAGCGCTTGTGTTTGCGTCTTTTATGTGTGCATATTTGTTGCCCTTTTGTGTGCTGCCTATTCGGAAAACATCTTTTAAATGTACAGAACATCGAGCCTTAATATCCATACAACGTACTGAGAGCGTGATCTGGGTGCATTTTAGATGATCTATAGTACATCCGTGAAATGTCATGTGGAGAAATGTAGATATCCAGAAGATGTACTGAATATCCCGAGACTAGCATTCTATGGATATCTAATGGACATTCATGGTTTACTGGGTAGCGGGCAGAAGGCAACGCGGTCGGTCTGAACAGCCGCGCGGCCTCGCTGCCTCTCCGTTTTGGAAATCCGTTGGCCCGCTTGCGTGCTCCTCGTTCGGTGTGAACGTGCCTTTAGTGTCATGATCCATGACTTTACGCTGCCAGACGGCTACACCGCCCCCGCCGACCAAGAACAATGTGATATAAGGAGCGTTTGTGATGCCTCGTGCATATGCATGTGAGTCGGTTGCGCGGTGTGTAGAGCGCCTGGCGCCTATCGCCGCGGACCGACAGTCGTGCATCTGGCCGCATCCCCAGGTCATCCAAATCAACGAAACATTTTCTTATGGTTACTCTTGTCATTTCTTTATGTGCATTTTACTGAATTCACTTCCGTGATACAGGTGACTTCGGTGAAGCGTTGGTGGACTCCATATAAAACAATTTTGTGTTAAAAATTTTACTTCCTTATGATAGAGCTCTAACGAATACACTTGAACACTTCTTCTACCGGCTTCCGCTTACTCTTCTCGTCCGCCTTTGACACCGAATGTCTTCTTTTCATCTATCACATCGCTATTCCAAGCCGATGAGGAGCGCCTGGTCTTCTGCAAACTTTAGCACATTAGGGACCCGGCTTGTCGTCCATCCGCTTTCTCATGTCGCATGGTCACGCGGTGGTCAATACAGGCTTGAAACAAGACTAACCTTGCTGAAAACCAGTGTAAACTAAAGCACGATGGTGCAAAATAATATGAACTGCAGAAATAATCTAGACGTAATCACGATAATATCTCTAAAATTGCAGAAACGCTTCTGAAGCATCCGGCTGATACCCGCACTGTGCAAGAGCCACCACCTCACCGAGCGCTCGATTGCCAAGGTAATCGCTGAATAATAGGACATGTTTACTGGCTAAAAAGACGTGGACGAGAAGAAGGAATACAGGACAACGCTAGACTTCAACTAAACTCTCTGACAAAAAACGTGGCTATCTGGAAAGAAACTGATAACTCATCTTTGTTGCTGAATTTTTCATTATTAACAGGACCTTTGCGCGCATGCGATCTCCAAGTCCTCTATATATACCTGAATGTTTTGTGTAATAAAGTTTAGTTGAAGTCTAGCGTTGTCCTGTATTCCTTCTTCTCGTCTGCGTCTTTTTCACTAGTAAACATGTCCTATTATTCACGTTACCAACTAGCCCACTTTCCGCCTTAAAGGAGTCGCTAGTGTGCCGATGCTACGCACGTCCCCAGGTTTCACGTTAGTGACGCTGCATTAAGCAAGCATTTATATCTATTCCAAGGCCTACACAAGCACGAGATGGGCGCAGCGTTTAGCGCGGGCTTTAGAACTACGCCAAAACCTACACAAGAACTACATGAGCGCTACATTAGGCGCTGGATTTAGTGGGTTTTTTTTTCTTCCTTTATGCTGTCATAGCGAAATCTGATACACTGTTTCTAAGTACACAAATAGCCACACGCTCAATAACCAAGCGCAGAGATAGCTCAGCCGCACGCACACCTACACACACACGCGCGCCCACGCATGCACGCACGCACATACACCTTGTCGCTTCATGGCGCAAACGAGTGGTTGTCAATTTCCCTGTATTCATTGGTTCTTGTGCAAAAAGGAAGGCGCGATACTTTTTGAGCAGACCTCGTGCATTTACACACACACACACGCGCACGCGCGCGTGTGCGTGTGTGTGTGTGTGTTATGCCAAACGCGTACGCATAAATCACCACTCGCACGTACAATTCAAACGAGCGGGCGTAATTCTACGTAAGCGCTCGACTATTGACCCGCAGGTCGCGGGATCGAATCCTGGCCGCGGCGGCCGCATTTTCGATGGAAGCTAAAAAGCTTGAGGCCCGTATGCTTACATTTAGGTGCACGTTAAAGAACCCCAGGTGGTCGAAATTTCCAGAGCCCTCCACTACGGCTTCTGTCATAATAATATCATGGCTTTGTGACGTTAAACCCCAACAATTATTTTTTTCTTTATTCAGCATTAGTACAGAAGGAGGTCCCGAAGTTACAAAACTGTCAGGGGGACCTCCTATGAGAATTTTGACAATGCCAGTAAATTCTACATAAAGGCAACATAGCAACTCAATAATAACGGATAAAGAAGGAATAAGAAAATAAGGCAAGGCATGTAGCAACAAAAAACAATACCTATGAAAAAGAAACAACGAAGCAAGGTGCATGCTCGTACGGAAAGTTATTTATAAGAAAATAACACAGAACTCTTTGTAAACAACAAAACAAAATTGCAAACATAATAGACATAACGCTTTATTAAAGAACATTAAGTTTTACAGATGAGTACCATGGTTGCTGATGTGAGATGCCTAAAAAAACAATGACATGGAGAGAAAATTGTTTACGTTATATAACCACAATGAATCTGTAGCCAGCAACGTTGTCAGTAGGTGTTTCTTCATGTTTGTCTTAAAAGATATTGTTGTGCGGCAGGCTTTGAGTTCGAGCTGCAGTGTATTCCAAAACTTAATGGCTGCGAAAAAAGCTGTAAATTTCCCATAATTAGTGTTTATTAGGGGAATTAAAATGTCGTTGTTAGATGAAATTCTAGTGTTGTTAGTGTTAGTAAGAGCAGAAGAATTAAATGTATCTATAGTGATTTCATGGTTCAGTGTGCGATATATTAGTAAAACCAATTTGAGCTGAACTATGTATCGTAACGGTAGTCTGCCTAAGGATGTGTAATTAAATACCGAATGTGACATGTAGCTAGAAAAATTAATGATTCTCAGGTCGTGGTTCTGTTAAATGCGTGGTATATGTGTTACCCCAGACGGAAATGCAGTAATGTAGATGGCAATGTACGAATGCGAAATAAAGCGATGTTCTAATATGCTGTGGGAAAAACGAGCGTGTGAAAATTAGCACTCTAATACCAAAAGCAATCTTTTTAGACATCATTTCAGCATGCAGGTTAATCTTAAGATGACGATCAAGTTTGACAACTAAAAAGATTACGTCACGTGAATGCGAAAGGGCATGATTTTGAAGGATGCGTGGTGGTGCGGGTGGGATGACACGTTTGTTTGTATGAAAGAGCATGAATTGAGTTTTAGCGTAGTTTGTTTCTTGTGCACCAAGCAGAAAAGTTGCTTAGGTCACAGTTAAGTCGGTTTATTATGGTATTCATGCAGTTACTAGATATAAATATGGTGGTGTCGTCAGCGTATATTATGGATGAGGTGCTGGTTAGGCAGTTGGGAAGGTCGTTTATGTAAGCGAGGAGAAGGAGCGGACCTAGAAGCGAGCCTTGTGAGACGCCTATCATGACTGGTTTGATGTGCGACAGAACCTTCGAAACCTACAATCTGCGTTCTGTTAGTTAGATATCTGCGTATAAGTGATAGTGCCGGGCCACGAATTCCCAGAGCTTCTAGCTTATGAGAGAGAATGGTACGGCAGATGGTGTCGAATGCCTTACTGAAGTCCACAAAGACTGAGCCGACAATATGGCCGTTGTCAAGGGCATGCTTTATTCTGTCAGTAAATGATAATATAGCTGCTTCAGTTGAGTAGCCTTTACGAAACCCATGTTGCTCAAGAGATAGGAGATTGAATTTTTTAAAATAATTTGTTAGGCGGTTTACAAGTAGCTTTTCGATGATCTTACTAAAAAAAGAAAGAATGCAGATTGGACGATAGTTCGATATTGATTTTCTGTCACCTTTTTTGAATATGGGAGTTATTTTTCCGTGCTCTAAATCGTCGGGGAAAACACCTGTTTTAAACATGCAGTTGATGATATGTGCGAGCACATCGCTAATATGAAGGGATATTCATTTGATTTTCGAGGGTAGTAAATCTTCGAGGACCAGTAGTCCTCAAACTACGTATTGCATCGGATACTTCTGAATTATATATTAATAATAAATCAATCAATCAATCATTTATTTAACGTGCCCAGGAACAACCGTAAGGTCTTTGTGCAGGCGTACGCAAAAAAAACAATAAAAATAAACAATACAATACAGACAGTTCTCAGAAATAAAAAGAGCAAAAACACGTAGACAAACAGAAATGAACACAAAAGGGGAGGAGTAAAATAAGACAACACGAGAAATAACGACGGGGAATAAAAAATTAGATTGCATATATACAACTATGTGGAAAGACTGAGAAGGGAAAACTTTGTACATTGTGCCACACTATGTCAAAACAGTGCAAAGCTCGGATAAAAACAATGATTGTGGGCTATAAAAACGTCAAGATCAAGAAAATTAACATTATAGAGACTTTGTATTCTGTGAACGGTAGAGTGTGGGAAGAAGCAGGCGGGTACATTAAACGGTCTGTTCTTTCTGGTTAACTTACGCGGAATTCGAAAATTAACACAATTGAGAAGTACAGGGCAGGATATGATACCGTGGACTAGCTTGTAAAGAAATAAGAGATCAGAGCGATTTCGTCGGCAGTGAAGTGATGGCAGTGATAATAATTCAGCAGTATTTGAACGAGATCCAGAGTCATTTTTAGCAAAGCGATGGTTATATATGCTGAGGAATTTTTTCTGGACTCGTTCAATGGTGTTACCGCTGGATTGAGCAATGCCATTCCATATCACGGACGCATACTCAAGTTGTGGAAGACATATTGCCATGTACAATTTGTGGAGGGCTATGGGAGACCTGAATTCTCGAGATATTCTGCAAAGACATCCGAGAGAACGAAGGCCCCGTATACCAGCACGCTTAACGTGAGCAGAAAAGTTTAACGCGTTGTCAACAACAACACCAAGATCACTGATCTCATAAACCTTCCATAAGGACACAGAATTGACAGAGTATGGAAATGACACGCTAGATGTTTTGCGAGTGATAGACATGAATTTTTTCTTCGAGGTATTCAGAGAAAGGTTATTACCGTTGCACCATTCGGAAAAAGAGCGCAAGCCTGACTGCAGCAAGCGACAGTCGTTAACAAAATGAATTTCCTTAAAAATCTTGATGTCATCGGCATACAAGAGGAAAGAAGAATTACGAATGGCCAAAGAAACATCATTAACGTAAATTAAAGATAGGAGTGGGCCTAATACCGACCCTTGAGGGACCCCACTAGTCACTTTATACAAAGAAGACATTTGGCCATTTACGTCTACATAACAATATCTATTGAGCAGATAGCTCTGCAGGAGATTCACAACTGACAAGTCAACATCAAAGTGCGCAAGTTTAACCATAATCAGTGTGTGGCTGACTACGTCAAAAGCCTTGCTCAGGTCACAGTAAATTACGTCAACCTGTCCTCTCTGAGAAATAGGTGTGGAGATCTGCGTCATGAAACTAGCAAGGTTTGTGGTAGTTGAGCGGCCAGCGAGAAAACCATGTTGATTAGGAATCAATGAGTTTTTCACACTAAAAGACAATATGTTGTGAAGAGCCAGCTCGAAGATCTTTTATGTGGCACATAGTAGAGAAATCGGGCGATAATTAGAAGCATCTGTTTTAGAGCCCGACTTAAATACTGGAAAAACACGTGCAGTTTTCCACATGCTAGGAAATGTGGAAGTGTCCAGACAGTTATTAAATATCGTAGTCAGTACTGGGACAAATATACTACCATAAGCTTTTAGTATGGCGGAGGGGATGCCATCTGGCCCACATGATAAGGATGGTTTTAAGCGCTTAATGCATTCGCAGATAAGATTTTCATCCAGCGACAAAGCACTGGATGAGCTAACCGTCTGATATCAGTGCTACAGTCTGAGGTCTTATAAACGGATGAGAAATGCGTGGCAAAACAGTCAGCGACGGCATGCACTTCTACCCCATTTGAGTCCAGTAGTCTCAAGGACTCTCCGCTTTTGTTAGACCGTTTACGTACATACTTCCAAAACTCAGCCGGCCTGTCAGAGGCGCTTTTTAACACGAAAGTGTTTTATGCCGGGGTCCACCAAGTACATCTGTCACGGATATGACGTTGATAAAATGGACGCCAACGGGTGACAAAGAAAAAAAACAAGAAAAAGATACCCCGCTGGGAATTGAACCCACGACGTTGCGGCCGCGACGGCAAGCGCCCGACGCTCTACCGATTATGCCAACTCGGGAGATGCTAGACACGGCGCGAACGCGCCTTATATCTTTGACATATTCTCTTTCGCGGCGGGCGGAGCGGGGCGGTGCCGCCGTCTGTGAGATGTGAAAGGACGTAATGCTTCACGATCGACACTTACTAGCGCTTACTCCGAGATTGCACGCGATATCGGAGGTCGTGGTTAAAGCGTCTCGGTACCAGAGAGGTAGACTGGCCGCGCTGGCGTCGCCGATTCATTCTTGACGCAGTTACGTTTATTGCCTTTGGCTTCGTGTTAGCGTGCGTCGGCTCATCAGAGTAGTGCAGCTTCCACGTGCACCAACGGGATTTCTCCGCCGTCGACTGCTTCAATGGCGCGAGCACCGACTAACAAAACTGCTGCAATATGCGTTGCAGGAAGGACGCAATTTCGACGGGCGAATGTCGTGCCTTGGTGCAGCGAGAGCAGCGCCTGAGAGACAGAGGCCAGCGGTACGCACGCGTTTGCGGCTCAGGCTACGAACCCCTACCTCCCGTGTTGCTGAAGCGCAGTGTGTGTTATGTATGCATGAGCACAGGCGTCGGCTACCCATTACTAGAAAGCGCACACCGTGCCGTTTCTCTCCTTAATTGACGACGCTTTGAAGAAGTGCATACCGGGTGCCAGTGTTAATTATGAGCTTGTTGATATCCTTACGCGGGATTCACGATTCGCTGTGTCTAAACATATGTTCACACCGTCAGCTACCACAACGGTTTTATCATGATCATGGGCGTTAGTCGTCGCGATAGAGACATGCTGTCAACATGGGTGCATCCACGTCAAACGGTGCTATAGCTGCCAAACACAAATAGACATTGTACAAGCTCTCATATATCACTACACAATAAGCACTACTTCTGTGAAGACACGTTTCACTTTCGTGTTATACCGATTCCTATGACGGAGGGATCAGCCATGTTTTTTTAAAGACGATAGTCTTTCTTGGGACACTTAAACGGAGAAATTTTGGTCTGTCTTTCTGTCTGTCTGTCTGTCTTTCTGTTTGTCGGCACGTCCCTCGATTCAAAAACTCGGCCAAAGTTGAACCACTTGCCCAAGGGCCAGCCATCTTGTACGGCTCACTAGGTTCATACTCGTGTACATTGTCGATCAAAAAGCAAACATTACGCATATCTGAGGTGCAACATCACTAGGTAAGTATTAGGTGGTGTGTTCCTTTAATAGAAAATGCATACATACGTAATTCTAAAGACCCTAGTTTCTTAAGCTGCACTGAAACTTGCCTTCCTCCATGCGCTCTGCAGGAGCTCATTGTTGTGTTTCGGTTTCGGTTCTGTATTGCACTGTACGAATGCCATGGGGCGCCGCTCTGGCATTCCTGTTTTAACCAGGCGACGTGTAAATAAAATAGCGTGTGGGGAGTACTCGTTGAGTGCGGACGTTTCTTTTGCTTCGGCGCTTCGCGCCAAACCGCGTGTTCGGGCTGGCTGGCGTCCCCGCCGGTCGCGTTGGTCACCGCCGGTCTTCGCCTGCTGCTGCGCCGGGACTACCAGCCCGCAACACAGCACTCATGTTTCCCGACGTATTGCCAGATGGCGTCCATATCTCACGCAGCGCCTCTTCTATCGTCTTTAGACGACATTTGCAGCGAAGCACGCAGATACGCGACCAATTTTTTTCTAAGAATTCAATATACGAACTATGGTCCTGTTTATATAGGCGTTTAGAGAGAGTTCGAAAAAAAAAAATCACAGCATATCCACGGAGTGAATGATGATGAGTGGGCGAAGCTGCGGAGGTTCATCGGTAAACCGTGAATCTTCCGTGAATTCTGCCCAGTACATCATCACCGACGTGAGATCGGGCGCGTTTATACTAAAGGTTCGATGAGTTATGACGACTTGCAGCGCACTTTAATTTTACATGTACGCTGTGAATTTTCATTGTTTAGAAAACCATTGCTTAGAAAACATCTGGCGTCTTTCGTTAAGCAGCTGGCGTCTTTTCGTTTTGCTTTAGAAACATCTGGCGTACTTTCGTTTTGCTTTTACAAAACGTCTGGCGTCTTTTGTTGGTTTATTTCATCAATCAACGGCGTTTTGAACAAAATTTTTATTGTTTAATCACGCACAGGAGAAATCTCACCAGGCACTACCTTGGAGGTAAAGAATGGCTGCTAATGGGAATGAGAGACAGAAGAAGTCGGCTTTTAGCTAACGCTGCGAATTTTTTATTGTTCAACAACGCACAGGAAAAATCTCCCACCGGCACCACCTTGCAGGTCAAAGCGTAAGACTGGTTACATACTACGCTACGAGGGACGAACGGGTGCCGCTATAAGGAGCTTCGCCCCTAAAAGCTCAACTCTTCCTTCCACTCGCTGGATGGAGAACATTTAGATTTCCTGTGTGCGCGATCTTTATGCTTCAGTGCACTGATAAGTTCAGATGAGAACAAGTGGGAATATTTACGTTGTTTAGGTGTATATTGGGGAATAAAATTACGCATGCTGCTCAGTACAAGCTCCGTAAACCGATCAACCTGCTCATGAACATTTGGTTTGTCAGTAACCTGTGACCACTCAACGGTGGACAAGTCATGATAGAGGCCCGTGTAATCACCTCGCTTGAAGGCAAATCTCGGAGATTTGTTTACGTAACTGCTGAAGCTCGTTGTTTCGGCTGATGCGGATAATCTTACGTTAAGTGGTGGGTAAAATTTGTCAGGACGTACAAGAGAGATGTCGGAGCGGGAAACTTCAAGGGGTTGATCGTTTGACACACACAGGTCTGAGACGTTGCCACTGGAATTGACGACTGAGTTATGTTGCAGTAGAGAATTAAAAGCCAGAAAGTCCAAGAGCAGGCTGCACTTTTTCTCTATGAAATGATTGTAATGAGAAAAGGTAAGCGTGCTCCAGTCAATTCCAGGTGCATTGAAATCCCCAAGAGCAATAATTCTGTGCCCACTATGAGAAGATACCACAAGTTCAATGGAAGACATGACATCATGAAACGAGGCAGGGGACGTGCTGGGCGGTAAATACAAACATCCAATCCACAAATTTTCACTGCGCTCAAGGATGGTTTCTAGCCAAATGGATTCTTTGATAGTTTCCAGGTCTTTCCGTCTAACGGATTTCAGTGAATTGTCAACGCCAATCAGCACGCCACCGCCTTTCTGTTTGGTTTCACTGAAATCTCGGCCACTGCGGAAGGTGGTGTAGGTCGGGGGAAAATAGTCAGATGAGAGAATTTCCGTGTCTAGCCAGGTTTCAGAAATAGCAATAATAGGAAAAGAAGACGAAAGAACAATAGAGAAAAACTCGCGTGTCATGGTACATAGACCACGAGCATTTTGGTAGAATATGTCTACGTTACACGGCACTTTCGATTCCAGTCACTTGCTCAGAGGGATGAAGCATGCCATCGCGCAGCTCCCCACGAAATGGCTTGAAGAGGCATCCGAGGGGCCACATCGAAGGGTCATTCAGGCGTTGTAGTGTTTCCTTGTCGACTTCGATGTAGAACGAAGAATAGGATTGAAATTTGGTTTGAAGTCGCCGGCAGGAGATGGGAGACAGATCGAATGAAGCAATATGTTTTTTGATGTCAGCTGCAGTAGTGTCCGGGCTCAGCTTCGTAACAAAAATGGCCTTTGGCCGTTGTGGCCGTTGTGGCCGTTGAGCTACAGATATAGTCAATGTTGTCATAGCTCCAAATGAGGCGGATTTCTTCTTTCTTTCCCCCTCAGTCACCGCTGCATAAGAGGCTGTCGCAGGCATCACACTGCCATGCTCGGATGTGTCTACGTGAGCTGGCGGCGAATTCGAAGACAAAGAGTTTTGGAGAGAGGTGGTTCAGAGCAGGCAGGTTGCTCGGAAGTCACTGATCGGTCAACGATCACATGCGCTGGGGGGATTACAGGTGCCTTCACTGCCACTCCGGCCGTGCGGCGCGTCGGCTCCTCACGCAGGAAGCGGACCTCTGCACGAAGGGAGGCGACCACGCGGGCTTGTTGTTCAACACCGCGGGAATGATTCTTACGGAGGCGCTCGTTTTCTTCGCGTAGTTGGGATGCCTCGTCGCTGAGCAACGAGATTCCCTCCAAAGCGTCGAGGAGAAGGCGGCGCAGCCCGGCGAGATCGCCACCTGGTGGGGTGCACGTGGAGAGGGAACCGGTTTGAGAGCTGCAATGCTCATCGCTGCACGCCACCGAGTTGTCTTCGCTAGGCTTACCAGCAACACGGCTCAGATCACATAAATTGCAACAAAACGAGCGCGATCCAGACTTCAGAAGTTGCAGCTCTTCATCAGGCCAGGTTACACACTTCGCATGAACTCGTTTAGAGTGTTAAGGCGTTTATTGACGGCGGGATTGACGGCGACGATGCACAACGACAGAGCGCAGACTCGCAGACTCTCACGAGCACGAGCACGAGGGGCGTGCTCTCCGAGAAGAGGCGAAGAGGGCGACCCACTAGAAGGCGCTGGAGAGGACGGCCCATTACAACGTTCCAATTCTTCTCTACAAGAGCAATTTTCACAGCGGAAAAACTGCTGCTTACCGAAAAACGGACAGGAGCATAGCAAGCATGCATCCCGACTGGGAACCATGGTGCGGGAATAATAATAATCATAATAATAATAATAATAATAATATAATAATAATAATAATAATAATAATAATAATAATAATAATAATAAGATATTATTGATATTATTATTATTAACCTGTGACCGTTGACTGGTCACAGGTTACTGACAAACCAAATGTTGATGAGCAGGTTGATCAGTTTGCGGAGCTTGTACTGAGCAGCATGCGTAATTTTATTCCCCAATACACACATAAACAACGTAAATATCCCCACTGGTTCTCATCTGAACTTATCAGTGCACTGAAGCATAAAGATCGCGCACACAGGAAATCTAAATGTTCTCCATCGAGCGAGTGGAAGGAAGAGTTCAGCTTTTTTCGAACTCTCGCTAAACGCCTATATAAACGGGATCATAGTTCGTATATTGAATTCTTAGAAAAAAGCGCTTCTGACAGGCCAGCTGAGTTTTGGAAGTATGTACGTAAACGGTCCAGCAAAAGCGGAGAGTCCTTCAGACTACTGGACTCAAATGGGGTAGAAGTGCATGCCGTCGCTGACTGTTTTGCCACGCATTTCTCATCCGTTTATAAGGCCTCAGACTCTAGCACTGATATCAGACAACAGCCCAAGGCGGTTAGCTCAACCAGTGCTTTGTCGCTGGATGAAAATCTTATCTGCGAATCCATTAAGTGCTTAAAACCATCCTTATCATGTGGCCCAGATGGCATCCCCTCCGCCATACTAAAAGCTTATAGTAGTATATTTGTCCCAGTACTGACTACGATATTTAATAACTGCCTGGACACTTCCACATTTCCTAGCATGTGGAAAACTGCTCGTGTTTTCCCAGTATTTAAGTCGGGCTCTAAAACAGATGTTTCTAATTATCGCCCGATTTCTCTACTATGTGCCACATCAAAGATCTTCGAGCTGGCTCTTCACAAGATATTGTCTTTTAGTGTTAAAAGCTCATTGATTCCTAATCAACATGGTTTTCTCGCTGGCCGCTCAACTACCACAAATCTTGCTAGTTTCATGACGCAGATCTCCACACCTATTTCTCAGAGAGGACAGGTTGACGTAATCTACTGTGACCTGAGCAAGGCTTTTGACGTAGTCAGCCACACACTGATTATGGATAAACTTGCGCAATTTGATGTTGACTTGTCGGTTGTGAATCTCCTGCAGAGCTATCTGCTCAATAGATATTGTTATGTAGCGGTAAATGGCCAATCATCTTCTTTGTATAAAGTGACTAGTGGGGTCCCTCAAGGGTCAGTATTAGGCCCACTCCTATTTTTAATTTACGTTAATGATGTTTCTTTTGCCATTCGTAATTCTTCTTTCCTCTTGTATGCCGATGACATCAAGATTTTTAAGGAAATTCATTCAGTTAACGACTGTCGCTTGCTGCAGTCAGATTTGCGCTCTTTTTCCGAATGGTGCAACGCTAATAACCTTTCTCTGAATGCCTCGAAGACAAAATTCATGTCTATCACTCGCAAAACATCTAGCGTGTCATTCCAATACTCTGTCAATTCTGTGTCCTTATGCAAGGTTTATGAGATCAGTGATCTTGGTGTTGTTGTTGATAGCACGTTAAACTTTTCTGCTCACGCTAAGCGTGTTGCTTTGCGGGGTCTTCGCACCCTAGGCTGTGTTTGCAGATTGTCTAGAGAATTCCTTTCTCCTATGCCCTTCCGAAAATTGTACACCGCGCTATGTCTTCCTCAACTGGAGTATGCGTCCGTGATATGGAATGGCATTGCTCAATCCAGCGGTAACACCATTGAACGAGTCCAGAAAAATTCCTTAGCATATATAACCATCGCTTTGCTAAAAAATCTCGTTCAAATACTGCTGAATTATTATCATTGCCATCACTTCACTGCCGACGAAATCGTTCTGATCTCTTGTTTCTTTACAAGCTAGTCCACGGTACCATATCCTGCCCTGTACTTCTCAATTGTGTTAATTTTCGAATTCCGCGTAAGTTAACCAGAGAGAACAGACCGTTTCATGTACCCGCCTGCTTCTTCCAACACTCTACCGTTCACAGAATACAAAGTCTCTATAATGTTAATTTTCTTGATCTTGACATTTTTCATAGTCCACAATCATTGTTTTTATCCGAGCTTTGTACTGTTTTGACATAGTATGGCACAATGTACAAAGTCTTCCCTTCTCCGTCTTTCCGCATAGTTGTATATATGCAATCTAATTTTTCATTTCCCTTCAATATTTCTCGTGTTGTCTTATTTTACTCCTCCCCTTTTGTGTTCATTTCTCTTTGTCTACGTGTATTTGCTCTTTTTATTTGTGAAGACTGTCTGTATTGTATAGTTTATTTTTATTGTTTTTTTTGCGTGCGCCTGCACAAAGACCTTATGGTTGTTCCTGGGCACGTTAAATAAATGATTGATTGATTGATAAATGATTGATTGATTATTATTATTATTGTTGTTGTTGTTGTTGTTTCACCAATTGCTTTTAATCAGATCGTCTCTTCTATTGAAAATGTGGTAATTTCACATAACAAGCACAAAATTCTTGTACATGGCGATTTTAACACACCTGGAATTGACTGGACCACACTTAATTTTTCTCATTATCATCAATTCTTAAAGAACAAATGCAGCGTATTGTTAGATTTTCTCGCTTTTAATTCCCTACAGCAGCACAATAGTACTGCCAATTCCTGTGGTAACGTCTTAGATCTGTGTATTTCTAATAATCAACCTATCGAAGTATCACTCTCACATCTGTCTTGTTCGTCCTGACAAATTTCACCCACCACTCAAACTAACACTCTGTATTTCACCAGAAAAACCAAGCTTTCCCAGAAAAATCGACAAAACGCCCAGATTTGCCTTCAAGCGAGGTGACTACGTTGGCTTGTACCATGACTTGTCCACCACCGATTGGTCACTGGTAACTGACAAACCCAATGTTGATGATCAAGTCGATCAGTTTACGGAGCTTATCTTGACCAGCATGCGCAAGTTCATTCCCCAGTATACACCTCATCATTGTAAATATCCCTCCTGGTTCTCATCAGAACTTATAAGTGCACTGAAACATAAAGATCGTGCACACAGGAAGTATAAACGTTCTGCATCAACTCATTTGAAGGAAGAATTCTGTCGTTTTCGTACTCTTTGTAAACGCCTTTATAAACGGGATCACAGTCTATATATTTCATTTTTAGAAAAGAGCGCGTCTGACAGGCCGGCTGAGTTTTGGAAGTGTGTGCGCAAACGGTCGCGCAAAAGTGGCGAGTCCTTCAGGATACTAGACCCAAATGGAGTAGAAGTTCAAGCCGTTGCTGACTGTTTTGCCATGCATTTTTCACCTGTCTATAGTTCTCCAGCCTCTGTAGCTAGTAACGGTCGACAGGTAAAAGCAGTTGGCACAGCTGATGCTGTCTTGCTAGATGAAGATTCCATTTCAGAATGCATTAAGCGCTTGAAACCATCCTTTTCAGCTGGCCCAGATGGCATCCCCTCTGCGATACTAAAAGCCTATGGCAGTATACTTGTACCAGTATTGACTACCATATTTAATAAGTGTCTGCATGCTTCAACGTTTCCTAGCATGTGGAAAACTGCTCGTGCTTTCCCAGTGGCTGTAAAAGTGACGGCTGTAAAAGTGACGTCTCGAACTACCGCCCTATTTCCCTTCTTTGTGCCGCATCCAAAATCTTTGAGCTTGCTCTTCACAAAATATTGTCTTTTGATGTAAAAAAGTCATTGATTGTGAATCAGCATGGGTTTCTCGCTGGCCCCTCAACTGTCACTAATCTTGCCAGTTTCATGATGCAAGTCTCCACGCCTATTTCGCAGAGAGCACAGGTTGACGCTATTTACTGTGACCTTAGCAAAGCTTTTGATGTTGTCAGCCATTCGCTGCTTGTGGATAAACTTGCACACTTTGATGTTGATTCTTCCATTGTGAATCTCCTCCATAGCTATCTTCTTGATAGATTATGTTACGTTGCCGTTAATGGCCAAACGTCCTGTTTGTATAAAGCTACTAGTGGGGTTCCTCAAGGGTCGGTACTGGGCCCACTCCTCTTTTTAATTTATGTCAATGATGTTTCTTCTGTCATTCGGAATTCTTCTTTCCTTTTGTATGCCGATATTTAAGGAAAGGAAGATATTTAAGGAAATTCATTCAGTTATCGATTGTCGCTTGCTGCAATCTGATTTGTGTTCTTTTTCTGAATGGTGCAGGAGCAATAACCTCTCCCTAAATATTTCGAAAACCAAGGTAATGAGTTTCACTCGAAAAACATCTAGTGTGCCATTTTTATATTCTGTCAATTCTGTGTCGTTGTGTAAGGTATGTGAGATCAATGGTCTAGGTGTTCTTTTTAATAGCACCTTACACTTTTCTGCTCACGCTAAGCGTGTTGTTTTGCGGGGTCTTCGCACCCTAGGCTGTGTTTGCAGAATGTCTAGAAAATTCCGTTCTCCTGTGCCCTTCCGAAAATTGTACACCGCGCTATGTCTTCCTCAAATAGAGTATGCATCTCTGATCTGGAATGGCATTCCTAATTCCAGCAGCAACGCCATTGAGCGAGTCCAGAAAAAATTCCTAAGCATTGTCGTGCCTGGGTATTTGGATCCATCCCTCCTCGGCAACCATGCTGTTGCTACGATAGGGCAGCGTCGTACCCGGAATCCGTTTGGTAGCGTAGTCGAGTCTCTGGGTTGAGGAACTGATGCTATAGCAAGATGGGAAAACAATAACAAGTTTACTGGCACATTTCGTACACTCAATTACATCGTTACAAGGAAAGAGTTCAGTGACGAGCGAATTGGATGAGCCTGTTACCGAGGCCTCAGAGCCCCATTTCTCACTCAGCACCGTCGTTTTAACCCCTCAGTTTGGCTCCTCCTTCTTGATGACCACCAATCACACACACGACCCCACCCACCATGGCACAGTCCATTTTACTGTCGCTCAGGGGTCGTTGCACTCTTGAAGCAGCAAGGGTCAGGTGGTCAACGGCACGCTTGTGGGGGAAGCAAGGCGACAGGTTCCTCGGGCTAGTTCCTCGTACTCTTCTTTTCCCCGAAGGGCAGAACGTGCTTGCTCCTGCAGTTCTTCCCCGAAGGGCAGAACGTGCTTGCTCCTCCATTTCTTCCCCGAAGGGCAGAACAGGGTCTGCGGCGACTCCTGTCAAAATATGCAGGTCATGTCGTTTCGGCAGCATACCAAGCCAAGCCCAGGTGGCCCATTGTCTCCGGCTTTGCCGTCCCCAACTTGGAGGTCGAGATTCTGCCCATTGTCGGTCGCTTGCCGCCCCGGGAACTTCGTTTCCAGGAAGGATGCAGGTGTTCAAGCAGTGTGAGAACGCCTCGTCCGCCGATTCTGATGGCCAGCGCGTCGGCACCGACTGCCAGTCATAACAGCCTCCTCCCTCGCCAGTGGAGAAACAGAGGGTAGCAGCCACCGCTGCTGCTCGAAGGGTCGACGGAATTCGCCACCGTTGAATGCTCAAAGCTCGTCTTCGCTTGAAGCATTGTCTGGTCAGTTGCAACCCAAATTCTTCGGCCTCTCTGAAACTCAACCACATGCAGAGCAAGCACTCGGCCGCCTCCGAGTAAACCAGGCCAAAAGAGGGTCGGCAAACAAACTTTCATTATTAGCTTGATACGAAAAGCTCACACTCAAAACTCTCAGGACTTACTTATGCTGAGGAACCAAACGTGCTACATTACTCAATTACACAAATAGTTGCACGAAAAAGAAAAAAACTCAAATATCAATTTTGAGACATTGGGAAGAGCACCCCAGAATCGCTTAGAAAGAGCGGCTAAGCGCGTCAGCGTTTCCATTCAAATTTTGCCCTTCTTATTCTTAATGTCGAAAAGATATTACCTAAAAATCAAACTCCACCTCAGAAGGCGACTGTTCTTTGATGTCGCGGTTTGCAGCCAGGCAAGGGGATAACGATCCGTATCTACACTGAATTTGACGCCTCCGAGATTACACTGCAACTAATGAATGGCCCACACAATGCAAGCGCACTCCCTTTCTGAAGCGCAGTACGCCATCTCTCGAGAACTCAATTTTCGGCTCAAGTAGAGTACGGGATGTTCATTACCTTCGTCATCCTTCTGACATTTAACAGCACCTAGACCTCGATCACTCACATTACTCTGGACCGTGAACTCTCGGTCGAAATCCGGAGCTCGCAAAACCGGACGGTTAATCAGTACCGCCTTCACGCTTAAGAAGGCAGCTTCCTTCTTTTCATCCTAGACTACTTTCGCCTGTTCTGTCCCGCGAAGAACATCGGTCAAGGGGTGGCTAACGATAAATAAACTCGGATGCAATTTGCATTCCAGCGAGCCCCAAAACGCCCTCTCGTCCTTCTTTGTTTTGGGCCGCGGATAGTCTGCTACTCGTGAGCTCTTAAGCTCACTAGGTTTCCTAAAACCTAGGCCTACGCCGTGACCTAAATAGTCTACGATTGCACTTGCAAAACGATCTTCTCATCCCTTTACAGTCAGAACCCTAACCAAAGGTAGGACCGCGTCTCATACCTCTCTGAACTACCGCTCACATCTCACCGTTCAGAAAGCTTAATGATCCGCTCAAGTGATCACTTGATAACTAATTCTTCAAAGAAAAGAACAAAACATAACGGGATAAACACTGCCTTTTAACAGGTTCATTCGGTTAAAGCTACCTGCCCATGCCAACGCCTCTGATAAAAACCACTGTGCTCTCCTGAGCGCTACAATTATCTCATTCCTATAGCGTTGCAAAAGACAAAGTACAACCAACCACTCACCTAATCCCTCTTAGTTCTTCTAAAAGCTTATCCTTACGCTACGTTGCAACACGCATTGTACAACAACAAAAAAAATAACTCCAGGTGCAGTACACTGCAAAAGCCACCTCAAACATTTGCATTGGTTTTATGCTAAAACCTTGCACGAAATGCCTGTCACTCCAACTAGCGCGTAACGAAAACTGCACCGCTCAGTGCCAAACTCATTTCGGAAACTGATGCAGATATCTCTCCTTAAATGCCTATTCACCCCAAATCGACATGAACGTGAACGCATACGATATCGCACATAAACCTTTCAAAACTAGAAAATTTACAGTTTTCGCGCTAAGAACACCTTCATCAGAAGTTCATCCTAATGATTAAAGAACTTCGATGCTCTCTTCAGCCCTTTACTACTGCGCGGTTTTTCTTCTTAAAACTTTACACCACATCTCATAATACGCAATATTAACCTGGCTGAATTCTACATTCCTAACAAAATAATGAGTAATCCTAGTTTGCCCGCACGTGCAAAATTACTCGAACTGACCGTTCCCCTTTTTCTCAATTAGATTCGCTTGAATTGAACCCGATGGGGTCGCGGTCCAGCCGGCTTTCTAGCCCGCCAGAGGCTACAACATGCACGAGCTATCAGCGGCATTCTACAGTCACACTTCATTCGGCACCTCGGTCGGCTCCCCTCAGGAAGGCGAATGGAATGCCAGAAACGGGGGGGGGGGAAACCCTGTCCATTCTCCCTTTGTGCTCGCCTCCGCGCGGTGCTTTGTTACCCGCCGTACACTGGTCTTTCGACTTTGACGACTTTGACCCAGGTGCTTTCCCGAAACTGTCAATATCAACCTCGCCTTCCGTCGTGGGAGCGCACCTTGCTTCCTCCCTCTGCGCCTCTCGCGCTGCTTGCGGCTGAATGAATGCCTCAATTTACGTTTCCGTGAACTGTCCGTTGGCCTACGCTTGCGTCTTTCTCGTGCCGGGGTGGGACCTTTCTTAAGCTTACGCTGAGCCGAATGCTTCCGCCGCTTTCCTTTTCTACGATGTCGGCGGACCTCCTTTCTCTCGATGCCTCGATCATCGCTTCGGGTCGCGACATGCGGAGTTGTGCAGCTCGTTGGTGCTTGTGCTACACCTTCTTTCTCGCGCAAGCTTTTCGATTCCTCCGCCATGTCGGACTGTCGGGCCAAATTATCTGTGTCAACACTCACAAATTCTGAAACTGGGCCCTCTCCGATGGTATCGCTGCACCCCTGAACAGTCGCGTCTTTGCTATGGTCGGCCGCCCCGCTAACCGTATCTACTTTTGACGGTTCTGAAACGTCCGCCGAACGCTTTCGCCTCTTTCTTTTTCTACGCTTTCGGCAAACATCATTTCCCTCGACGCCATCATCATCGCTTCGGGTCGCGACATGTGCAGCCGTGCAGCTCGTTGGTGTTTCTGCTGCATCTTCTACCTCGCTCACACCTTTTGACTTCTCCGCCGCGTCGGACTGTCGGGCCAAATTATCTGCGTCAGCGCTGATAAAATCTGAACCCGGGCCCTCACCGACGGTATCGCCTAACCCTTGAAGCGTCGCGTCCTTGCTATGGTTAGCCACCACGCTAACCGTGTATACGTTTGACGATTCCGAAACGTCCTTTCGAGGCACGAGGAAGGTTTCCAGCTTCTCCTTGAGCCCATCAGGGCGGCAGGTACCAACCTCGTCCACGGAAGGAACGTCTTCCGGAATTGTCCCTAACTCTAGACCGGCCAAGGCCTCATTCTCAACCTGCTCTCCTTTCATGCTCTCTTGAAACGGCGGGCCTTTCTCTGGCGCGATCTCGAAAACGGCGACCTGTCGCTCGTTCTCAGGAGAAGGATCATTTTGCATACCATTCTTGCTGTCCTCTCTCCTAGCTGAAATTCCGAATCTCCGGAACAAAGATGCCTTAATTACATCGTAGTTGTCCGCGTCCTTCTCACTGAGTCGCGCAACAACCTCAACTGCCTCACTGGGCAGAACTGACAATAACCCCTGAGACCAAGTGTCTCGCTCAAAAGACAGTTCTTCACACATTTGTTCAAATTCAGCAAGATATAGGCCGTTATCCCCTGATACCACATATGGCTGCATATACCTTGACATCTTGAACTCTGCCTTCTTGTTGAGAAGAGGTACCACTCGCTGGGGACAACTGCCCGACCTCTTACTCAACTCCAGGAGTTCTACCTTGACTTCTAATTTGCGGAGCTCAATCTCTTGCTCACGCCACCTTTCCTCTCTTTCACGCTTACGCCTCTTTTCTTCCCTTTCGAATTCTGCGTGGCGTTCCTCTCTTTCACGCTTACGCCTCTTTTCTTCCCTTTCGAGTTCTGCACGGCGTTCCTCTCTTTCCCAGTGTCTGAGCCGCTCTTCCTTATTTTGGTTGGCGTATTCCCATTCTTCACAGAGCTCCTTATCATCGACCCCCAAATGAAAGATCGCCTGTATGAGTAGGGCTTTACCTGCCAAACCCTTTGTATCGATCCCCAATTCCTTACACAACAGCAACAAGTCCGGCTCCTGCAGCTTCTGTAAATCCATGATCGTCCTGAGTGCTCGCTACTTCCAAAAACAACTATCCGAGAGTACGTAACCTTGAGTATCTCGGCAAAGTTATCTGCCAGATCTAAAACCCTCGTTTAGTACCTGGTCCACATCAAAGGAAAAGCCAAGCACTCACCCACACGTGATCGATGTTTCCAGACAGCTGCATTCCCTTAGGCCGACTGTTGTTGTCGCTTGTAGCTTCAGATCCCAGCGCTGATCACCAGTTGTCGTGACCGGGTATTTGGATCCATCCCTCCTCGGCAACCATGCTGTTGCTACGATAGGGCAGCGTCGTACCCGGACTCCGTTTGGTAGCGTAGTCGAGTCTCCGGGCTGAGGAACTGATGCTTTAGCAAGATGGGAAAACAATAACAAGTTTACTGGCACATTTCGTACACTCAATTACATCGTTACAAGGAAAGAGTTCAGTGACGAGCGAATTGGATGAGCCTGTTACCGAGGGCTCAGAGCCCCATTTCTCACTCAGCACCGTCGTTTTAACCCCTCAGTTTGGCTCCTCCTTCTTGATGACCACCAATCACACACACGACCCCACCCACCATGGCACAGTCCATTTTACTGTCGCTGAGGGGTCGTTGCACTCTTGAAGCAGCAAGGGTCAGGTGGTCAACGGCACGCTTGTGGGGGAAGCAAGGCGACAGGTTCCTCGGGCTAGTTCCTCGTACTCTTCTTTTCCCCGAAGGGCAGACCGTGCTTGCTCCTGCAGTTCTTCCCCGAAGGGCAGAACGTGCTTGCTTCTCCAGTTCTTCCCCGAAGGGCAGAACAGGGTCTGCGGCGACTCCTGTCAAAATATGCAGGTCCTGTCTTTTCGGCAGCATACCAAGCCAAGCCCAGGTGGCCCATTGTCTCCGGCTTTGCCGTCCCCGACTTGGAGGTCGAGATTCTGCCCATTGTCGGTCGCTTGCCGCCCCGGGAACTTCGTTTCCAGGAAGGATGCAGGTGTTCTAGCAGTGTGAGAACGCCTCGTCCGCCGATTCTGATGGCCAGCGCGTCGGCACCGACTGCCAGTCATAACAGCATTTACAACCATCGTTTCGCTAGAAATGACTCTGGATCTCGTTCTAACGCTGCTGGATTATTATCATTGCCATCACTTTGCTGCCGACGAAATCGCGCTGATCTGTTATTTCTTTACAAGCTTGTGCATGGTGTCATATCCTGCTCTGTACTGCTCAACTGTCTTAATTACCGAATTCCACATAAGCTGACCAGAGAGAACAGACCTTTTCATGTAACCGCCTGCCTCTGTGAACATTCGACCATTGGCAGGATACAACGCCTTTACAATGCTTAATTTTTGGAGCTCGATGTTTTTCACAGGTCCCAGTCGTTGTTCTGCTTCGAGCTTTGCACTGTACTTACATAGCCTCGTACACTGTTGATATTTTTTTTCTGCCTGCGCATAGTTGTATATGTGCAATTTTATAACGTTTTTTTATCCCTGATATTTTAATATGAATGTTTGCCTTTGTTTTTTTTTTTTCGTGCGCCAGTACAAAGAGCTTACGGTTGTTCCTGGGCACATTAAATAAACGTTTGATTGATTGGTTTGATTATTATTATTATTATTATTATTATTATTATTACTATTATTATTATTATTAATATTATTATTATTATTATTATTTAATTCTGTGCACTTCTTGTTCGGGCATATTCGTGCGATGAACATGCAATAAAGGAAGAGAGCTTGAGGCCATCGAAAACTGCTTGAGGACGCTTACTGCAATTTCTGAGCACTGAAAGCTGTGAATAACAGAGCGCTGAGATAGTTGGTAAGTATTCATTCTAAAAAGACAGGGCGTGCAAACACGGACACATGAAAGAAGTCAGGACACCACAAACGCTGACTAACAACTGAAGAGACGCACAACGGCTGAAAAGAAAGAAGGCACGAAAACTTATCTGCGCATGCCCATGCAACAGGCGAACCTATCAATCCGGCACGCGTGGCGGTCTACGTGGAAGATAACTGTTAAGGCATTTGATTTCATCTTTATGCAAGTTAATCGACGGTTGGCTCACGCATGCGCTACAACTATTCTCGATATGCCATGCTTCAATCATCATGCGCGTTTCTTCATTTCTATGACGGTACAAGTCTGCGCATTCATCGAATTTTGGCGTGCACTTACAATCTCCACAATGTAAAGATAGATTAGAAGGTAAGCCTCCTGTTAGGGATCTCTTATGTTCCAGCAATCTCTGGTTAATGCATCGGCCCGTTTGGCCTACGTAGAAGCGGCCGCAGCTGAAAGGGACCTTATACACACTCGTACGGCAATCAGTGAATTTGTTGGTGTGTTTTACGAAACAAATATCGGTCCACTTCTTGTCTTTTACTCGCTCATTCTTCCTCTGCACAGCGGCTCAAATCTTACCTAGCTTATTGGCAGCCGTGAACACAACATTAACGCCGTATCTACCTCCTACTTTCTTTAGCCTGTGAGATACGCAATGAATGTAGGGTATACCTACGACACGTTTCTTCCTATCGCTGTCTGCAACCATGCTCGGACTTAACACAATAGACATCTTTAAACGTTCGGCGACCGTGGCCACTGCATCACGAGGATACCCTACATCTAAAAGACACGTTACCTGTGCATTAAAGCTATCACTCATTTTGTGCTCACACGACTTGGTGAGGGCTGATTTAAGGCAAGACATGGCGATGCCGTTTTTTACAACCTTCGAGTGCTTCGACGAAAAATTTAACAGCGGTTTCGAAGATCTAGAAGAATACTGCCAGCACACGTGGTTCTTCTGGAACGTTAAGGAAATGTCTAGAAATTGTATTCCATTATTCTGAGGCACCTCTTTAGTAAAGCTCAGCCCACCTCCATTTAATTCAAATTTTTCGCTCACGGAAGTTAACACCTTTTCAAAGTCCTCACCACTACAAAAGTTCAAGTAATCGTCCACATAACGAAAAACCTTAATAACCGAATTACCAAGGCGCCTGCCAAAAGAGTGTCAATCCTGCTAAGGTATAAATCACTAAGAACCGGAGCAACTTTAGAACCAATACATATCCCTGATTTCTGCACATAAACACCTTCCTTCCAACCTACCAGCGTCGTCTTTAAATACATGGAAAGGATTTCTAGAAATGCACCGGTAGAAACACCACATTTATCGGTGAAAACCGTCTGGTGCGCTTGTTCGTTAATACATTCATTAACACAATTTAACAAGTCCTCATGCGGCAAAGAATAATACAGGTCTTCAATATCCATACTAAAAACGTTACAACAGCCGGGGTTCTCCTCTGAGAGGAACTGAACTAGCGCCTGAGAATTACGCATACGAAAAGGGTCTGAAAAACTCAAAGAGGTTAAGCAGTTCTGCAAATAACTAGATACAGCCACTTGCCAGGTGCCTTGCTCTGAAACGATTGCTCGAAATGGGATCTCGTTCTTATGTGTTTTGGCTGAAAAAAACAATTCTAAAGTAAGTGATTTAGCCTTCTTGACATTACAAGCTATTCTCTCAAGATTATGTCTTAACGAAAGGTCGACAGCACGTTGCCTAACTACCGATGGCTTAAGTTTTACCGTCCTTAAATTCTTTTCTATGGCTGTTAATGCTTTTTCTGAGAACAAACTGTCCGGCATAATTACAAAATGCCCTTCCTTATCTGAAATTACTGGCCTGAGTTTCTTCTCGACACAGTAATTAACCAAAGGCCGCATTGGATCAGAACACTTGAGATGCATATTAGAATCCTTGATGCTAGCAACGCAGTCTGAAATGCAGTGGGAACGCTCTTGTTCAGGAACAAGTCTAGTGATTGTACGCGGCAAACTTAAAACGTCTATTGGTTTCACGTTCGGCTTAAAACCGTATTTAGGACCTAAGGCTAGGATTTTGCAGTGACTATCATCTAGGGCAGCTCCTCCAAGGACTAGCAAGTTATTTTGCGGTGAAACAGTAGAAATAATCTTCCTCTTACATGGTTGAAGTTCTCGAAGTTTTACCCTCCATATGAATTCCGCATGCTGGTTAGCTACCCTCATCCAGTCGGCGTACATCTGCTTCTGGCGGCGATCGTCACGCGAAGTCGAGCAACGGACCTTCAGGCATTCCTGGTAAAATCTCACTTGACGCCATGATTCCGCGGACAATATCGCACATATCCTCCTGACATGTCCGGTAGATGGTTGCGGAAAGCCGCACAAAAGTTGAACTTCAACTGGGCAAACTCTATTCTCTATATGTATTGGCTCTATTCTCTATATATATTCTCTATATGTATTGATTCTAAGGTTCCTCCGGTTCTTAGTCATTTATACCTTAGCAGGATTGACAATCTTTTGGAAGGCGCCTTAGGTAATTCGGTTATTAAGGTTTTTCGTCATGTGTATGATTACTTGATCTTTTGTAGTGGTGACGACTTTGAAAAGGTGGTAACCTCCGTGAGTGAAAAATTTGAATTAAATGGAGGTGGGCTGAGCTTTACTAAAGAGGTGCCTCAGAATAATGGAATACAATTTCTAGACATTTCCTTGACGTTCCAGAAGAACCACGTGTGCTGGCAGTATTCTCCTAGATCTTCGAAACCGCTGTTAAATTTTTCGTCGAAGCACTCGAAGGTTGTAAAAAACGGCATCGACATGTCTTGCCTTAAATTAGCCCTCACCAAGTCGTGTGAGCACAAAATGAGTGATAGCTTTAACGCACAGGCTAGGCGTCTTTTAGATGTAGGGCATCCTCGTGATGCAGTGGCCACGGTCGCTGAACGTTTAAAGAAGTCTATTGTGTTAAGTCCGAGCATGGTTGCAGAAAGCGATATGAAGAAACGTGTCGTAGGTATACCGTACATTCACTGCGTATCTCACAGGCTAAAGAATGTAGGAAGTAGATACGGCGTTAATGTTGTTTTCACGGCTGCCAATAAGCTAGGTAAGGTTTGTGCCGCTGGGCAGAGGAAGAATGAGCGAGTAAAAGACAAGACGCGGGCCGATATTTCTTTCGTAAAACACACCAACAAATTCACTGATTGCCGTACGAGTGTGGTGTATGAGGTCCCTTTCAGCTGCGGCTCCTTCTACGTAGGACAAACGGGCCGATGCATTAACCAGAGATTGTTGGAACATAAGAGATCCCTGACAGGAGGCTCACCTTCTAATCTATCTTTACATTGTGGAGATTGTAAGTGCACGCCAAAATTAGATGAATGCGCAGTGTTGTACCGTCATAAAAATGAAGAAACGCGCTTGATGATTGAGGCATGGCACATCGAGAATAGTGGTAGCGCATGCGTGAGCCAATCGTCGATTAACTTGCATAAAGATGAAATCAAATGCCTTAACAGTTATCTTCCTCGTAGACCGCCACGCGTGCCGGATTGATAGGTTCGCCTGTTGCATGGGCATGCGCAGAAAATGTTTGGTGCCTTCTTTCTTTTCAGCCGTTGTGCGTCTCTTCAGTTGTTGGTCGGCGTTTGTGGTGTCCGGACTTCTTTCTTGTGTCCGTGTTGGCACGCCCTGTCTTTTTAGACTGAAAGCTGTGGTTTAATATGCGTGCGTTCACCTATATAGCGCACTATTTCAGAAAGCGTTCACGACGAGTAATGTATTAAAAACACCTTTGACCTCCCATCTCTCGTTTCCGCAACGGCACAAACGTAGCCCACGGGCAGCCCTGTGTCTTCAATAGCCGCCGACTCCTTGGAAGGTAAAAATTCACGCTGCTCGGTTTCAACGTGCTATTCTTTTCTGGTCTCTCATTTTTAGGGGCGAAGCACCTTAAGGCGAAGGCTTGTCCGTCCGTCTGGCGTCCGTGCGCACGGCACAGCACCGTGTAAAATCCAAACATCAGGTTTAACAAAAGACTAATATGAATCATAATCGTGGCAAGCAATATGAAACACCAACAAGCACAAACGCTTTATACTAGTCGGCGACTTCAACGTACACATTACGGACCTTAGGACCTAGCTTGTCGTCGACTCCTTATGTCACTTTGTCACTCACTTTACATTATATGGGGCAGCGCTCGGGTAACGTGCGGTTACTCTCCCATAAGATACCAAGAGCTTTGCCCACTCGTCATGATTCACTTTGTGGAGATGCGTGGATTTTTTCGCTTCGCGGCGGCGAACAGCCTCTATGGAGGATACAGTTGGTGCGGTATATCGCTGGGTTCATCATTCAATGCGAATGTATGACCTCGGGGGCTTGTCTCCTTCACGTGTACGCAAAACTGGGTCTGCTTAAGCGTACGTAGCCTTTGAAGCTCATTATGTTGAGCAGAGTAATTGCGTTTGTAGCAGACAGATTGGCACAGGCCCTTTGTGCTAGTGATCTCATCTTGCGTCCTAATATGGGAAATACATAATACAAGATACCTGAAGTGTATTTAAGTTAAAGCGACGTGAGTTGAGTATGAACAATGCACCGTGTTTTCACGCGGTAGGGCGCACTTATGAGCTTCATTGAAGCAACTGATTACTTTAGGTATTTAAACCCGCCATAGCGCGGTTCATTAAAGGATTTTTGACATTAATTGGAACAGCTAAGGAACAGTAAGTGTGGTGCTTCGAAGGTTAACTGTTTTTCCCGACAACAACCTGCAAGGCACGCCCGCCGAGATAGGCGCCGCTTTATTTCCTGCTGCTTTTTATCAGTCAGTACGTGACTTATCCACTTTTTTTTAGATTTCCAGGCGTTCGCGTCACATTAATACTCAGCTCTGTCTG